>NW_028151502.1:25909-55516 GCF_964638095.1 Poromitra crassiceps | reverse complement strand
CACCTGTGTTGAACCAAAAGCCTTTTTCACAGCAGACATTTTGTGTCTAAAAGGCAGGGTAAACACATGTGGTGCAACCAAAACATTAATGAGAGCCCCAACACTGCATGGAACACCTACATGGATTGGAAGTTGGAAACCCTCATTAATGTTTTGATTGCACCTGTGTTTACCCTGCCTTTAGACACATGGCAGCTGTGAAAAAGGTCAATTATTCTCATGGGCCTTTTTCACCAGCAGCCATTTTGTGTCTAAAAGGCAGGAAGTAACACAGGTGCAAGGCTTGCTTAGGGTTTCCAACTTCCAATCCATGTAGGTGTTCCAGCTTGCACCAGTGTTACTTCCTGCCTTTTAGACACAACATGGTTGAGGTGAAAAAGGGCAGATCATCCTCTGAGCCAAGGCGGATCAGCGAGCATATGGGTAGGGTGAGCAGCACCCTGGGGCATCAGCTGCCAAGCATCAGCTAAAATGATTAAAACAAATTAAGACATTTAAAATATTTTATATAATATTAATTGGAAGAGATGCATACAGGGACAAAATATACAATTTAAAATGGAATATAAAGAGAAATAATTGCATTTGGAGTAGTGCCCACCCCCCCCACACGCAACATGAAAATAGTTTAGCCCAAACTTTGTTGGAACAGATCTGTGATCAGTGTTGCCACCTGCGCCTAAACAGGAAACGAAATGTGAACCGATCTCCCATCAGTTGTATTGGGGGCGAATGGGCGATGCCACCACGTACTATTAGGCCATCTGATATTGTCAGTCTGTCAAAGTCAAAACAAGACAACAATGGAGAGACATCAGAAAAGTGGTTTTGCTAATCGAAAACGAAAGGGAGAAAAGCGAAGCTAACGTTTGCGTCTCTACTAGTAGCAGCAATGCTATAACAGGGATCTCAATGCTAACAGCGAGGAGGCAGACACAGCAAGCGGGAGCCAGAGGCGACAGTGCGGCCAGAGCCACAGCTGCACTTGGAGTCGGGGAACGAGAGCGACACCGACACCGGAGGTCACAGCAAGCGGGAACCACCAGACACGAGAGGCCGAGGGCAGCAGCCGACAGGCCAGGCACTTCGGAGTCGTTCTCGGGGAGTGAGACTGGAGCTAGGAGGCAGCAGCAAGCGGGGGGAAGTTGCATCGCGGCCCCGGCAGACGCACCTGGAGGAGGAGAGCGACCGGCGGGGCAACAACAGCGTGAGCGAGGCCGAGGAGGAGGGCAACAAGTTCAAGTTCAAGTTCAAGTTTATTAGTGTCCCAAAGGGCAAATTGAGTTGCAGCATATAGACATACAAATAAGAACATTGACAAGAAACAACACAAGTAGCATGTTATGTTACATGCCTATAGTTAAAAATAAATAAAAGGCTAAATAAACATCAAACATCAAAGACCTTGTTTGTGGCACACAATGACCGATAATGTGCAAGGTAGCATTAAAGTGCACAGCAATCGGTAAAGTGCACAGCGATCGATCGATAAAGTGCACAGCGATCGGTAAGTGCACAGCGATCCGTAAAGTGCACAGCGAAAGTGCACAGCGATCCGTAAAGTGCACAGCGATCCGTAAAGTGCACAGCGATCGGTAAAGTGCACAGCGATCAGTAAAGTGCACAGCGATCCGTAAAGTGCACAGCGATCAGTAAAGTGCAGACACGCAGCGACCGGTAAAGTGAGGTAGTAGAATAAAGTGCACGAATGGCCAGTAAAGTGCACAAAGTAAGGAAAGATAAATCAATAGTTAAAAACAATAAAATAATAGAAACCATAAAATCAATAGAAACAATAAAACAATACAAACAGCGGCGGGTCTGGCAGGCGAAGGGGATCATGGAAGGCTAGACAAGCAGCAGGAGCAGCCGGGGGAGAGATCTTATCAACTCAAAAGAGTGAAGAATGAACTCAGGACGACTATGAATCAGAAACGACTGTCTGCGTTCTCCCTGATGGCTATTGACTCTCAACTAGTCATGGGAATAGACTTTGAGGATTTAATGAACAATTTCGCAAGCACAAAGTCAAGAAAGAAGATCTTCTAAAGGTAAGGCTGATATTTATTTATAATAATTTCTTGGCATGGTTATTTATCATTATTTCTGAGCAGAAATGTGATGCTGGCTGCAGGCTGCTGTCATTCTTTGAAGTGGTTGCGCAGTTTGCAGGCTTGTGTTGGTCTGTGTTGTTGCATGCTGGATTCAGCACTATAGCTGGCAGGGCATAAAACAAATATACATCTGTTATGTTTCTGCCTGTCTGTTGTAGTGTAACACGACCTAAAGGGAGAGAAGGTGGTGACATGAAAGTGAATGAGAAAAGGAGAAAATACTATCAGAATCAGAATCACTTTTATTGCCACAGTATGCAAGTTACATGAGGAATTTGTCTTAGTGTCTGTATGCAGCGTAGTGGTCACATCAATATACAGAGATAAGAAGTAGGAAGATAACTAAAGACAATCACAAAGTTGCAAGTGTAATCAAATCGTAGTATCGCGATTTTTAATGTCACGATTTTTTGAATCAATCTTTTATTCCAGAATTGATAATCGCGTCATTTTTTTCTGTTTGTTTATGTATGAAATGTTACCACTTTCATCCAGCACATTATAGAGTGCTTCCCTCTGCTCCATGGCTCATACAGCCAATCATGTACCTTTTTAGTACAAGTGACACGGAAACAGCCAATCATTTAACAGACAAACTCCGACCCGCCCCCACTCACACAGCTAATCATATCCCTTGACAATGGTGGAATTGCTAGTGACGCGATGGTTTGATCCAGAGCTGAGAGTCCCGACATCTCCTGGATAAGCAGCACTGTCGAGTTGCAGCAAAATAGACAGTTTGTGTTGTACTCTGAAAGGGTTTCCCCCCCCTTGAATCAAATTCTACATTATCAGCTTTATTTTAACATGCAAAAGTAGCGCGAGACCCATTCCTGGCTAATGAGTCTCACATTTTGGTCCTCCGCTGACGCCACTCATTTGATCTCACCCGGCGTTACAAATAATTCGATGTGGGTGAGTTTCAATTTGTGTTAACGTAACGTGTTAACATGTGTTCTATTAATAAGAGCCCGGGAAATTAACGTTAATGTTAAGACACCAATTTCACAAATACGGGCGTCTGCAACGTTACTTTACGGAATGGCATCCGCAGCTCAATTCACTTCTGTGAGCAGAGACAAAGTTGAAGTGTTGGAAAGGTTTTACTTGTACTTTGGGGACAGGAATAACTCATTGTGTCATCTATTGAGCACACAGCTTATGACTTTATGTCTTCTGCTTGGGCGGGGTCTTGATGCGTATATAAAACTGTACTGGAGAAATGTAGCCTACCGCATTTCCAGCGAGGCAAGGCTTTTTCTCGTCCAACAAACGGCGCGCGGTCGCCCTCCAGCCCTACATAAGCCTATGACATAATGTAGTTAAGCAAGTCAACGCAAAACCCAGGCTTTCCACACCTCTGATTCACCTAACGTTAACCCTACAACCCTGAAATACACGTTACCAAACATTATTTTAGAAGGCTGGCAACGCTAGGCTGTCAACAAAGTAAAACGTCACCATGTCTGTAAATAATGCTTGCAGTTGCACTCAGAGCATGTATGTGTGTGTGTGACAAATTAGACCTACCTGTGTGCCTTGAAAATAAGGTGGTTCAAAATAAAGTGGCTAAATGCAACCTTTTTCTTCTCATGTTTTTTATTAAGGGTAATTAAAATGATCAATAATTATCGATATCGACTGATATGAAAGATGTTATATCAATATACTTTTTAACTATATCACCCAGCCCTACTCATGATATAATATACTAGGGATGCACCGATTGCGATTTTGTTGGCCGATTCCGATTTCCGATTTTTGAATAGTCTGACTTGCCGATACCGATTTTTGCCGATTCCGATTTTTTTTCTAAAAACAATAATTGACAGCTTACACAAACATTTTTGTAACTTAGCTTTAATAGAATTCTTGATTTCAAGTAATAATTCTGAGGTAGGACCATCTCATTAAAACACATCTCAAAATAAAAGTACTCCAGGTTACTGGACAGAGCTTTTCTTTTTTTGTGCAAATAATACAATGAATATAATAATACAAATCTAGTAGGCCTACACAGCTATCAGTGCATTCACTTTTCCAAAATAAAACAGGTGCAACAGAACATCAAAATGTTCTCCATGGAGCCCAGCCATCTGTAATATAAATTAAAATAAATACAATATAGCCTACATTTTGTTTAGACTACAAATGCACCATTACAGGTCCTTAGCCTTCTTTGCTCTCTCCCTATTTTTTTTTAACATGGTCCAACTTTCTTCTTTCTTTTACAAAGCTCCAACAAAAAAAATTAAGTGCAGTGTTTATTTTTGTATTTAGCAAAATCCAAATGAAACGTGCAACTAGAAACTATATTTTAACAGGCATACTACTGCCTAAGGCTGGCCAGCAGCTGCTCTGCATCAGCATTCTCCTGCATTATCTCCTCATGTACTGAAAGCAGCAGACTTGGCCTTTTGGCTGCAGGCCCAGGTGTCGTGGATGGTCCTGCAACAGCTTCCACCTCGTCTTCCTCCTCCTCCTCAGGTGCGTGGTCTCCTGGTCTGCGCTCCTCAGCCTCCAGCATAGTCAGAATCCACTCTTTCACTTGATCCTTAACTTCTGCGGAGAAGTAGCGACTCCTGTACCTGTTGCATAAACAGACAAGAAGGATAATTCAAATTGATTGTTTCAGAGACATAGCCAGGCAAACACATAGGCAAGCATAACTACAGTAACTACTATTAGCCTAGAGTAGATAGATATTATTGTCTTCATTTATTATTTGACAAGTATAGTAATAGGCTTTCTTTGTATGTGGCAATATGAATAATATGATAGATATTATACAGTAGTGTGAGCTATTAACTTGCCTGGGGTCCAGGAAAGTGGCCACAGTGTACAGTGGCTCCTCTTCAATGTTGCTGAACCTTGTCTGGACTGCCTCCAACAACGTGGCTTTTGTAGTCCCCACTCCACGGTCAGTGTCTGCTTCTCTCTCCAAAAGCCGTTTCAGCGCGGTGATTTCTGGAATCACGTCTGCCGCTGTTGCTGTGGATTTGCTGATTTGTTTTGTGAGTTCCTCAAACGGTGCGAGGAGCGTCACCACGTTCTCTATCAGCCCCCCCACTGATACGCGTTGAGTGTGGCTGTCAGCTCGTGCTCTGCACCGTACGCCCCGAGAGCCCGTCTCTGCTCAATGAGTGACTCCAGCATGTAGTACGTGCTGTTCCATCTGGTAGGAACATCCTGCTGCAGTCGTTTCCTCTCCTGGATGTCGTGGAGTCGGGAATAGGCGAGTGGCGAGTGTTTAAAGTGGCCGACAATCTTCCTTGTATTTGCCAGCACGTCTTTGATGCTGCGTTGAGACAGCAGACCCTCATTCACCGCCAGCTGAAGCGTATGTGCCATGCAGGGCAAACTCGCCAGGTTGCCATCTAACATTGTTTTCGCCGTATTTCTAGCGTTGTCACGCAGCACCACATGAACCCTGGTTTTATCGATATTCCACCGTTGCAACATCGCGTCCAACTGCACGCTTTGTATCGTCTTCACTGACGGTGAAAAATGTCCACACCGACGAAGACATGCTGTCGCATGAGCGTAGTGGCTGCAACTCATCCGTCGGGTGCGCACATGTCACGTCAAAATCGGCTCACAGAATCGGCATTTTAGAGTGACCGGCGCAGATCACCGATCGTGGCCGATCACGTGAAAATCGGCCTTTTCCGGTCACGTGCCGATCGATCGGTGCATCCCTATAATATACAGTCTCTAGAAGTGTATGATTCAACTTTTCCCATGTTCTAGTGTAAAAAAGCAAAACAAACTGAAAAAGGAAAAGAAAACAAGAAACAAAAATCGCAATAAATCGTAATATCAAATCGCAATAATCGTAGAATCGCAATATATATCGAATCGGCACCCAAGTATCGTGATAGTATCGAATCGGGAGATAAGTGAATCGGCACAGCCCTAAAATATATACAATATGTACATGAGTGGTGAAGTGTTCTGTGGATAATAAATATGAATTTACGTTGAATTTACATGAGATTTACAGACTGAGTTAAATAGACGTTAAATAGGGAGTGGATTTACATGAATTTACAGTCGGAGTTAAATAAGAGTTTACATTGAATGTACATGAAATTTACAGGCTAAGTTAAATAGGCATTCAATGTGCAGGGAATTTACATGAATTTACAGTCCCAGTTAAACAGGCATTAAATTAGATATGAGTTCCAGTTTTATGGGGGGGGGTTCAGTTGAGTTTAGGAGGAGGTAGTGAGTGTGTGTGTGTGTGTGTGTGTGTGTGTGTGTGTGTGTGTGTGTGTGTGTGTGTGTGTGTGTGTGTGTGTGGGGGGGGGGTTGTTAGTGAGGTCCTTGGTGGAAGGGGTTTCCGGGCCTTGTTGGTGAGGCTGATGGTGGTTGGGAAGAAGCTGGTCTTGTGGCGGGTGGTTCTGGTCTTGGCAGACCTCAGTCTCTTGCCGTGGGGGAGTGTCTTAAATAGTTTGTGGCCAGGGTGGGAGGGGTCAGCCATGATCTTGCGAGACCGCTTCAGTGTCCTGGCTGCATGCAGGTCCTGGAGGGATGGCAGGTTGCATCCGATTATCTTCTCAGCACAGCAAATGATGCGCTGAAGTCTGTTAGTGTCTTTGAGAGTGGCAGCAGCATACCAGACGGTGATGGAGGAGGTGAGGATGGACCCAACGATGGAGGTGTAGAAGTGCACCATCGTGGCCTTTGGCATTTTGAATTTCTTCAGCTGCTGCACAAAGTACATCCTCTGCTGTGCCTTCTTGGTGAGAGCTCTGATGTTCAGCTCCCATTTTAGGTCCTGGCTGATGATGGTCCCCAGGAAGCGGAAGGACTCCACAGTGTTGACTGGGGAGTCACCCAGGGTGATGGGGGAAGGTGGGGCTTTGTACACAACAGTATAATCCTAATGTTAATTTAAAATGTGATATTCCTCTAAATATGAGATGAGATGAGATGAGATATACTTTATTGTTTGTCTTGGGCATTAAAGTGCACATAGCCACAACCCGGCGTTACAAACAACGTCAATAACAGAGACAGACAGGGACATTCCACATTGCACAATTCCACAGAAGAGACAACCTGTTCGGCATGATTGCACAAGCTCTATTGCACAATTGTATAACTCAACATTCCTGAATTAGGAAAATAAAATAGTAACCAGTAAAATGGTGAAACCCACAAAATCGTTCCCAGCCGCTGGCATACAGTAGTTGCAGTTAATGCTGTAGTAGTGTACATAACATACACCAGTACACTGTAGTGTACATAACACTGTAGTGTACATAACATACACCAGGGGCGCTCAATTAAAATTCAAAGAGGTTCACATAGAGAAAATATCCTCAAGCGAAGGTCCGGAACATCCTAACGTAGCTTGTGTTATGATTCAGTGCCATTGAACTAAGGGCCTGTGTCCACCTAGCGTCTTTTTCCGACGTTAAACGCTGGGAGTGCGCTGGGGAACGCTGATCTCGGCGCACAATATAACAAGGAAGCAGTCTGAAACTAACGTCAGCTCAGTGCGGTAGTAGCTTGATAGCTGACAGCTAACATTAGCAAACAACACACATACAGTGATTTAGCTCAACACTCACCAGAAATATTAAGTGTCTAGCCAATCTGCTCCCACAATTGAGCCTTTCTGTCTCTGTTGCGATAGTTTTTTCATATTTATAGTTGCCAGAAAAGGAACACCCAACACCAGCGTCTTTCTGAAAAGTTAAAATAATTTCAGCTGGAAGCGCTGGGAGCGCTGGGAGTCGGGCGCACAAAAACACCAGAGCGCTGTGAAAATAAGACGCTGGACGCAGCGCACTTTCTCTAGACGTCCGTGTGCGCTCGCATACACTCTCCCCCCATTGGAAACAATTGAAAATAGATGCCGGAGCTGATGAAAAGACGCTAGGTGGATACAGGCCCATAGAAGTGAGCTCCCACCCTGTCTGTCTGTCTGTCTGTCTGTCTGTCTGTCTGTCTGTCTGTCTGTCTGTCTGCCTGCCTGTCTGTCTGTCTGTCTGTCTGTCTGTCTGTCTGCCTGTCTGTCTGCCTGCCTGTCTGCCTGTCTGTCTGTCTGTCTGTCTGTCTGTCTGCCTGCCTGTCTGTCTGTCTGTCTGTCTGTCTGTCTGTCTGTCTGTGTCTGCCTGTCTGTCGGTCTGTCTGTCTGTCTGTCTGCCTGTCTGTCTGTCTGTCTGTCTGTCTGTCTGTCTGCCTGTCTGTCTGTCTGTCTGTCTGTCTGTCTTTCTATCTATCGATCGTTCACATGCTGTTGGGCAGTGAATGTGTGTGTGCCCTCAGTCTGGATTTGAGTGTGTGTGTTTGCTCATGTGTGGTGCTTCCATAGACAGCTGGTCAGGATCGCATCACACTTCACATGAGACATAGTGGTTTTGAACTGCTCGTGAGAACAATGAATGAACATGAGTCTGCTCTGGATTCAAACTAAAGCTTTGTTTTCGTGGTCTACTCGTTTCTTTTGAGCACGCCATGTGAAATTACTTCTATCTCTGTAATTTCTCTGAGTGTCGCCTCTCCTCCGTCCGTGTGTCACTCTCTCACAGCAGCAGCAGCAGCAGCACAGCCTAGGCAAGCAACAGGCAGAATCAATTCGCTTGTTGAATGGCTGAGTAGCATCACGTCCGGAGTCCAGACTTTGAGGATGGCTGATATACACTATAAGGAGGATTCAATCAATCAATGTTACCCCATTTAGTTGTAGTTGATGTTGTAGTTGTCATAGACTGTGTTACATACAGTAGTTGATTGCTCTATTGCTGACAAAAATGTGTTATTGTAAGTCGCTTTGGATAAAAGCGTCTGCTAAATGACGTAATGTAATGTAATATAATGTAATGTAATGTAATCACGTGTGATGATTTACAGCACATGCATTGGTCTGTGAGCTTCCTGGCAGATAAACCAGTACCGTAAAGCCTAGAAAAGCCTGTGCCGGTTAAAGTAGAAACGCTCTGTGAAAATGTAAATATTCAATGATTTGTAGGTTAGAGGGCTCGGTCCAGATAGGACGGTGTCTGGGTCCGGACAGGACGGCGTCTGGGTCCGGGTGCGGACCGGAGTCCGGACTTTGAGGATGGCTGATATACACTATAAGGAGGATTCAATCAATCAATGTTACCCCATTTAGGTCAAATAATAACCAAAGGGGAAAAGCGCTGGCAAGTACAGCAACTCAATAAAGTAGGAAAAACTAATAAGAGAATAAAAATATAAGAAAATAAAATGAATAAAATCATATAATCAATCAAATCAATAAAAGCACTGCAGAACTGCCACTATTGGAAGGTGCTAGCTGTGTGTGTGTGTGTGTGAGTATGCACACACACACACACACACACACACACACACACACACACACACACACACACACACACACACACACACACACACACACACACACACTCACACACAGCTACACACACACACACACACACACACACACACACACACACACACACACACACACACACACACACACACACACACACAGCTACACACACACACACACACACACACACACACACACACACACACACACACACACACACAGTCATCATCATACACAGAAGGATAACAAAAAGAGAAAGCACATGTTTTAAACAGACAGAAAAGACTGTCTCCTGTTCAGGATGAGATGGCAGCTTTGGCACAGCTTTGTTTACCAGCTACAATTACACACAACTTGTTTATATCATCTAGATCAGTGGTTCTCAACTGGTGTAGCCTCAGGACCCACTATTTTCCTTGTCATGAAGTCGCGACCCAAATTTCAGATTTTTTTTAAACCACTCAAATTTATTGCACAAAAAATAGCACATTCATTTAATATACAATGCCTTCATGCACTGTTATAAACCTCAAATGAACAAAAAAGTGCAACAGAAGTGCAACTATGGCTAAAAACCAATTTAAATAAGGCAGACTTGAATTACAGGCCTATATGTTTTTAAACAAGTTAATAATAATAATAATAATAATAATAATAATAATAATAATAATAATAATAATAATAATAATAATAATAATAAAACAAGTTAACCTGGTCATGCTAATCCAGTTTCAATAGTCTGAATTTAACTACCGGTAATATGAAATAAAAAGGCAGACTTTTCTTGAATCACAGGCAGGCTATATGCTTTTTAGTTAAACTGGTCATAACTTTTTATTAAACTGGGGCCATGCTAATCCAGTTTTAATCATCTGAATTGAACTAAAATTAAATATGAAATGAAAAGGCAGACTTCTCTTGAATTACAGGCAGAGCATATGCTTCAGCTTGTTAAACAAGTAAAACTGGTCAGGCTAATCCAGTTTCAATAATCTGAATTTAACTCAAATGAAATATGATTTTTTTTTTTTTTGGCCAATGTCCCAATCCCCAATCAAAACGGCCCGCGACCCACCTTTGGGTCGCGACCCACCAGTTGAGAAACGCTGATCTAGATCAGGGGTGTCAGACTCATATTAGGTAGAGGGCCGGATTTGTTCAACTGAGACCTCTTGGGGGCCGGATTTTCTTTTTTAACTAAAATCAATTCGACTCAACACATGGATATTTAGGCTACACGTGGATTTATTATTTGGAATCATTCAAGAACGCCTGCGTCACAGATACCCATCAATAACAAAGTGCATAAAGCAGAGAACTGCAACAAAGTGCAAGATGCAACATATTGACAAGATTTTCAAGTAAGAAATAAGTTGCACTCCTATGTACCACACAGGCTGACACAACAAAAAATGTAAATACAAAAAAGTAAGAAATAAGTGCAACAAATAGCACATCATATGTGCCATAGAAAGCATCTTTCCTATTCATACACACAATGAATATCTGTTGTCCATTAACTACATTTGAAAGAATGCAGGTTATAACTATGGCGGCTTTGTTTACACCTGATGACCTACTGACATACTTCCTTGTAGTGCAGGTTAATTAACTTATGAATGAACTCTTAGCTTGCTTATTAGCCACACGTAGTTCATGATAATGGGGTGCGAATTTAATAATAATAATAATAATAATTACAACAACAACAAAAAAAAAAAAAAAATATATATATATATATTCCAAAACATCTCGCGGTGATCCGGCCCGCGGGCCATATCTCTGACATCCCTGATCTAGATCCTAGTTCCTCATTGCGCGGCTCGCGAGACGCTGGCGGCTCTCGAAGCTTTAGTTGGCGGCTATAAGAAATTGCATTTTTTTTTTTTTTTTTTTTTTCCCCCCCCCTGCTATCCCCAAAATTTCAATAAACCTTTATGGCATATTATTACAATACAACAACACTGGTGTTGACAGTAATAGAAGGTGACAAAAAATTAAAAACAAGAATCATTTTGCTTTTATATTAGGAGTATTGTGCCAGTGTGCAGCGCTGTTCCAAAACGTGTCAATGTGTGGCGTTGCCTGGGAAACGCACATCCCATAATACAATTGTTCACATCGCATCCCATAATAGTATGATGATACTTGGGATGCCATTGCAAAACATAGATGTGAACAGGTTAGCTAAAACTTCAGCGTCGCCAGCGAGGGCCGCCACCGTTGCGGTCGGGATACGTTTCGAAATCCCTCCAGGCCTGAAAGATTTTCTAGGGCAAACTGGTGTGTGTGTGTGTGTGTGTGTGTGTGTGTGTGTGTGTGTGTGTGTGTGTGTGTGTAAAACAATAAAACACAAAAAAATGGTATAGGCAGATGTGCTTGCTTGGGGTGGCTTTTGGTGTTTTGCGGTAAAAGTGGCTCTCCTATTGACTTTGTCCTGCCAGTGCGGCTCTCATCAAAGAAATAGTGAGGATCACTGATCTAGATCATTAAAATGTTCAACGTAGTTTGAGAGCTAAACAGTTCTGAACGAATGTCCACATAAAGTTCACAATGAATAAGTGCATGGACTTCTGATTCAATAGAACCATTGTTACAAAGAGTACAGAAACGACTATCAGCTGATGGGGTATTTATATATCTACCAGTTTCTATGGCTAAAGGAGCTACTCCACATCTAAATTTGGCTAAAGCGCTTCTGTACTGTCTATAGGATCTTTTGTACATATGGCTGGGTTTCAATAACATTGTTGAATTGACAATAGGTGCGCAACTTGTTGCCCTCTGGTCTATTAATCTGCTGGGCCCACTTTTGTTCCTCTGTCTCTGACAGTGCGGTGTCTAAATTCTTCAAATCATTTGTAGAATATATCAAATCTGTACGGGACGCATGTCATCTGAGGCTGTGCGCACTAGATGTTTAAGGTTACGCATGATAATGAGGGAGGAGGGAATGACATTCAGCAGCTTGTCCTTCATACTTTTAATGCACCAAAAAAAAAAAAAAAAACTTGTTAACAAGTCTCAAGTCTTTGAGAACAAGTCAAGTCTCAAGTCACTGTGTGTGTGACCTAAGTATAAGTCTCAAGTCCAAGTCCCTGGTTTGGCATTCAGTACTCATAGAGGCCTTTGGCACATTTCTGATGGAAATAGTGATATTATTATTATTTTTGTTAGTATTTTATTTTTTCAATTTCAATTTTTACAAAATACAAACAAAACAAACAAACAAGCTCAGACACAGGAAAGGAAAGAAAAAAACAAAAAAAACATTGACAATAATGTGGTGACAGCGTCCATATAGGGTGCTTATGTGCTTGTAAGGAATGTTGTGTGTGGGGTCCCACTCACCTGGGCAAGTTACCCACCACCTCCAACCTCGTCCAGGTAGGCCAGCAACGGTCCCACTCACCTGGGCAAGTTACCCACCGTCTCCAACCTCGTCCAGGTAGGCCAGCAACGGTCCCACTCACCTGGGCAAGTTACCCACCGTCTCCAACCTCGTCCAGGTAGGCCAGAAACGGTCCCACTCACCTGGGCAAGTTACCCACCACCTCCAACCTCGTCCAGGTAGGCCAGAAACGGTCCCACTCACCTGGGCAAGTTACCCACCACCTCCAACCTCGTCCAGGTAGGCCAGAAACGGTCCCACTCACCTGGGCAAGTTACCCACCACCTCCAACCTCGTCCAGGTAGGCCAGAAACGGTCCCACTCACCTGGGCAAGTTACCCACCACCTCCAACCTCGTCCAGGTAGGCCAGAAACGGGTCCCACTCACCTGGGTAAGTTACCCACCACCTCCAACCTCGTCCAGGTAGGCCAGAAACGGTCCCACTCACCTGGGCAAGTTACCCACCACCTCCAACCTCGTCCAGGTAGGCCAGAAACGGTCCCACTCACCTGGGCAAGTTACCCACCACCTCCAACCTCGTCCAGGTAGGCCAGAAACGGGTCCCACTCACCTGGGCAAGTTACCCACCACCTCCAACCTCGTCCAGGTAGGCCAGAAACGGGTCCCACTCACCTGGGCAAGTTACCCACCACCTCCAACCTCGTCCAGGTAGGCCAGAAACGGTCCCACTCACCTGGGCAAGTTACCCACCACCTCCAACCTCGTCCAGGTAGGCCAGAAACGGGTCCCACTCACCTGGGCAAGTTACCCACCACCTCCAACCTCGTCCAGGTAGGCCAGAAACGGGTCCCACTCACCTGGGCAAGTTACCCACCACCTCCAACCTCGTCCAGGTAGGCCAGAAACGGGTCCCACTCACCTGGGCAAGTTACCCACCACCTCCAACCTCATCCAGGTAGGCCAGAAACGGGTCCCAAATAGTTAGAAACGTATAAAGTCAGTTGTTTCTCAGGGATCTGAGCCTCTCCATCCTTATGACCGAGATCATGTCCATCAACCACAGTTGGAAAGGAGGCGGAGAGGGGGACTTCCACTCTTTCAGGATAAGTTTTTTGGCAACAGTTGTCCCCAGTGTCAGAGACTGTTGCACAGCTGTGGGGAAGCCCAGAGAGTTCTCGGAGCAGCCGAAGATGGCGAGTTCTGCCTCTGGCTGAAGGGTTATTTATGTAGGCCTTTAGAGTACCAGTCAAATATTTTGGCCCAGAATCCCGTCAGTGAAGGGCAGAACCAGAAGGCATGAGACAAAGTGCCCTCTGACACCTGACACCTGTCACACAGTGGTGAGACAGAGGGGAAGAACTTGTGCAACTTATGCTTAGAATAGTGAAGGCGATGAACGACTTTAAATTGAATGAGCTGGTGTCTACTCTTAACTGAGCATAGTTGTACCACAGACAAACTCTTTTCCCATATCATGTCAGATAGATCAATACAAAGTTCCCCCTGCCATGCTTCTTTCAAATAGTGATATTATTGAACATGATGTGTTTAAATGTGTCTGGGATGTGACTTGCATTCAGATTTGAGACAGTATCCGTTTCTGTGTAACCATATGGAATGTGGCTCATGTCTATAGTGTCAAGGTCTTTTAGAGGTCGTCTACATTGTGTCTTCAATGTGTGTTGAGGCTCTACTTTAAACAACATCTCTGCTATTTATTATCATAGTCATTTGCACTGTTTATGTGTCGGTATAGAGACACTGAGGAACGCGTCATCATTCAGAAACCACACCCAACACGGGGGAGAACACAAAGGACCAACTATCGTGCCAACTTCTAGCAAAACAAACCAAGCAAATTTCAAGTCTGGGTCACCCTGGGCCATCACACTGTGTTAATCTGGCCCTGTTCATCAGGGGAAAAGTGAATGAGCTTTTAGAATGGGGATTTCACTTATATGGATAAAACAAGGTCTGTGGTTATCAAAAGTTTATGGGAACGTCAATTTGGGTTCAGCAGGATGATCTTCACAAACTTGAATAACTTTGATGACTTTTGGAAAATAAATGTTTTTTTTTTAGAAAACACATGACAGTTAGGCTCGTAGTTTCCTGTAGGGCTGCACCACGATATATTGTTTACACATCGTCATGGCGATGTGCGCATGTGCAATAGTCACATCGCAGGACGTGTGATGTCAAAAGCAAATGAACTCGTCATGTTGCTTGATAAACTCTCACTTTAGGGGAGGAGTCTACTGAGTGAAATGCAGTCTCTCTCAAAGGAGAGAGAACCTACACTACTGTACTCACTCATTTAGTGCTTAGCTTCAACACAACAAAATGGACAGAGAGCTACATTGAATTATTTGTGCTTATGTTGCGTTGCTGACAGTAGCCCGTCTGATGTAAACCATGTGATTGCGGAGGCGGACGTGTCCACAGGTTGCAGCGCACTAGCTTACAGCAGGCTGGCTGCTGTAACTCAACATGTCTGTGGAGTGGAGATATTTACTCTTGAAACACCAACAAGCAAGACAGCAACATAATATAATGACACGAAGGCTAAAGTGATTATTACTGAGAAGTTGTCCGTGTATCACCGCAGCTCTCTCTCCCCCTCAGGCTCTGATGATGCATCATTCAGATGACAGCAGTTATGGTAGAGTTAATCATACATAGTGACTCATTTACACAAAACATTTCAGTGAAAATAAAAAGACAAGAGACATATCTGGGCAATTAAATGTATATTTATTACTTTTCACGAATGAACTGTTTGTCACCAGTGATGCTGCATGTCAATCGTCGTCTCTCTGTACTGCGGTGCGCTCCAAAACCGGAACTCCAGAGATGCTGAGTGCACCACTTGGTAGTTTCTGGAGGGGGTTTCCGGGGGGTCAGACCAAGTGTGTAAAGTGGCAGGGGTGTTTCATTGTTGATTTATTGAAACATTAGAAGAACGAAAGAAGTTGAAAGCAGTGATTATAATCAATGAAATCTAATGTTTTTCTGCGAATAGCATCATTGGGAGGTAGATTCTGGCACTCAATAATAGGGGTGGGCAATATATCAATTGTATATCAATATTGTGATATGAGACTATATGGTCTTAGATGTTGGATATGGTAATATGGTGATACAGCATACATGTTGTCTTTCCCTGGCTTTAAAAGCTGCATTACACACTATGTGAAATGTAGGCTAGTGACATTTTAAAGTAGAATGTCGTAACGTCGTAATGTCAAAATGTGTATGAACCCTGATAGATGGCGCTCTGAGGCCTACCAGTAGGCAAACAGCCCAGTGGTTGAGAAACATTAAAATACCTAATTTCCCCTCCAAAATCAGATAACTCCTCTACAAATTCACCCCAATCATTCTAGAAGTATTATTTTCTTTAAAATGGAGCTATTCTGGTAATCTGGTGAAAATCTCTATTTTGTCATATCGCAATATATATCGCAGGTGCGGGAAATATCGCAATGTCAGTTTTTTCCAATATCGTGCAGCCCTACTTTCCTGACACACGCTCAATACAAATGAAACAGCAACTGCCATGCACAGGTTGAGGTTATGATGTCAGAGTTTTCAAAAAGCTCCAGCTGTCCACACTAATACAGCAAAACAGAGCAGAAGACCAAAACAGAATTTGGGGAACTTTTGTGTTTTATCCCATTTTCCCAGAGTCAGAAACAAATAAATGCCTTCAGACAGACACACCTGTTTTATGCTATTTGCTATTTGCTGTAGTCTGAAATATGTCAAACAGCAATATGATATCAGGCCATATTGGCTCAATTGTTGTGTGTCTATGGGATCAAATAATATCATCATGATCTCATAGACATCCAGGAACTGAGCGAGGGGGGGGGGGGGGGGGGGCACCTTTTCCCAAGCTTTGTCTGGGGGGAGACCCACAGTGGAACATGTCTTCCATGTGAGGAGATATATCAGAAGTCAGTTTGGCTGTATTGGTGTGGACAGGTGGAGCAGAGCTTTTTGAAGACGCTGACATCATCACTTCAACTTGCTCATGGAAATGTCTGTTTAGTTTATATTGAGCAGGTGACAGGAAGCTTATTATTGTCATCAGTAGCCTGGTAGCTTTCACTATGTGTTGTGTGGCCTTTTCTACATTAAAACACACAGGCACTGAATAGCTGGCTGCTCCAACTCACTTTCAGAAATCAAAAGCATTTCTTCAGCAAACTCAGAAAATGTGATGAATATTGTTCTAAATGAACATCAGAAAGAAAGAAAACAAAAAACTCACTTGTGCCATAAAAAGTGTTGTTGAAAAAGTGGTATTGAACCACAGCTTCAGCTTCCTGACATTCAGTGAGAGACACGCCCACATCAGCTGGTCGCCCGACGGGGTGAGTGTGGAATCTGGACGCTGGCTTTGATAGTAAATGATGCTGTTTGAAATGCTCTTCATGTTGTCATGTGGATGGAGGTGTGGAGGCCATGTTTCTTTATGAATGGAGGAGAATCTATCTGTGTCCATGTGGACGTAGCAGAACTCTACACTCAAACTGTTATCAGTGACTCATCTCTTCTCTTCACCTCCTCTTTTCCCATCATCTCTTCCCCCTCTCTCCCTCCTCTCTCTCTCCTCTCTCTCTCTCCCTCTTCTCTCTCTCCTCTCTCTCTCTCCCTCTTCTCTCTCTCCCTCTTCTCTCTCTCCCTCTCCTCTCTTTCCCTCTTCTCCCTCTCTTTTCTCTCTCTCCTCTCTCTCCTCTCTCTCTCTCCTCTCTCTCCCTCTTCTCCCTCTCTTTTCTCTCTCTCTCTCTCCCTCTCCTCTCTCTCCCTCTTCCCTCTCCTCTCTCTCCCTCTCCTCTCCTCTCTCTCCCTCTTCTCTCTCTCCCTCTCCTCTCTCTCTCCTCTCTCTCTCTCCTCTCTCTCTCTCCCTCTTCTCTCTCTCTTCTCTCTCTCTCTCTCCTCTCTCTCTCTCCCTCTTCTCTCCCTCTTCTCTCCCTCTTCTCTCTCTCTCTCCTCTCTCTCTCTCCCTCTCTTCTCTCTCCCTCTTCTCTCTCTCTTTTCTCACTCTCCTCTCTCCCTCTCCTCTCTCTCTCCCTCTTCTCTCTCTCCTCTCTCTCTCTCCCTCTTCTCTCTCTCCCTCTCCTCTCTCTCCCTCTTCTCTCTCTCCCTCTTCTCTCTCTCTTTTCTCTCTCTCCTCTCTCTCTCTCCTCTCTCCCTCTCCTCTCTCTCTCCCTCTCCTCTCTCTCCCTCTTCTCTCTCTCTTTTCTCTCTCTCCTCTCTCTCTCTCCTCTCTCTCCCTCTCCTCTCTCTCCCTCTCCTCTCTCTCCCTCTCATCTCTCTCCCTCTCCTCTCCTCTCTCTCCCTCTTCTCTCTCTCCCTCTCCTCTCTCTCCCTCTTCTCTCTCTCTTTTCTCTCTCTCCTCTCTCTCCCTCTTATCTCTCTCCCTCTCCTCTCTCTCCCTCTTCCCTCTCCTCTCTCTCCCTCTCCCTCTCTCTCTCCTCTCTCTCTCTCCCTCTTCTCTCTCTGTCCCTCTTCTCTCTCTCCCTCTTCTCTCTCTCTCTCTCCCTCTTCTCTCTCTCCCTCTCCTCTCTCTCTCTCTCCTCTCTCTCCCTCTTCTCTCTCTCCCTCTTCTCTCTCTCCCTCTTCTCTCTCTCCCTCTTCTCTCTCTCCCTCTTCTCTCTAAAGCTGTGTTCACACCGAGATATTTATTTTTCTCTCTGTCGCTTGATTCAACTCTTTGGAATCGCTCTGTCGCTGTGTTTAAATCGCTCATCAACAGGCACATGAATTGACGGACATGTGGGGGCTATAACGTTACGCGATGTCATGATGTTTGTCCACTACGAGCCACCGTAGATGTTTACAAGCTAAAGCCTATCAGCGTGCTCTTAATGCGAGCTCCATACCGGTAGTACAGACTTCACTTCATGTCAGCTGTCAGTCTGTCAATGTGGTTTGTTGCCACACAATAAACCAGCGGTTTGTTCCAAGCCAGTGTGATCCTTGACTCGCTCTCACACGGCAGCCAATCAGCGTTGAACAGCGAGCGACTGATGCCAGCGTATTTTCGCTCGAGTTGAGATATTTCATCTCGGGCGACGAGCGTATTTTCCTCCCTATCGCTCTGTCTCTTTGTATGTAAACTCGATGCCAGCGAAAAACTTGAATAGGTCGGTGTGAACGCAGCTTTACTCTCTTCTCTCTCTCTCTCATCTCTCTCTCCCCTCTCGCTCCCTCTTCTCTCTCCTCCCCTCTTCTCTCTACCTCTTCTCACTCTCCCTCTCCTCTCTCCCTCTTCTCTCTCTCCTCCTCTCTCCTCTCTCCTCCTCTCTCTCTCTCTCCTCCTCTTCCCAATGCGAAATCTACTCACCTTCTCTTCCCATTTTAAAAGTCATGTCTGTCCTCAGTGTGTGTGTGTGTGTGTGTGCTCTATTGTGCGCGCACACACACACACACACACACACACACACACACACACACACAAACACACACACACACACACGTGCGCACGCACACACACACACACGCACACACAGTGAGTGTTAGGGTGGATAGTAGGCTATTCGTTTTGTTTACTAATACCACTATTGGACGGACACACACACACACACACACACACACACACACACACACACACACACACACACACACACACACAGAGTGAACAATGTCAACACATTTATTACAAAACAGGTTTGTAAACAGATAAAACTGTGTTTATTTAACATGTAACTCTGGGAAACGGTTCTAGAAAACATCAAAATGTTCAGCTTGGAACGATGAGATGAATCAAATACCAAATATAACAAAGATCAAAAGAAAGATATTTGAACCTGTACAGAGTGAAGCATCATGTCAGCAGCTGTGTTTGGTCACAGTGTGTTTCTCTCTCACTCCTCCTCTATCTAACACAGAGACACTGAGCCACCATCAGACCAGACACTAAACCCAGGGTACAGAGGTTCAGTGAAGGTGCAGTTGAACGTGTGGAGATGAATCAGTTTGTCAGAGGAAACGTTGTAGAAGGACAGAGAGCCAGCAGGCCAGTCAAGATACACTGCGACTCTGTTAGAGTGAGAGGAGGAGGGAGGAGGTATGTCTGTGCTGCTGTTATTGTGCCAGGCATAGTAACTGTTATCAGTGCACAACAGACTCCAGGACTTTTCATTCCTTCCAAGCACACAGTCATAACCCCATCCTCTCCTGCTGATTCCTCTGTAAGTCACTCCTATATAAACCTGTCCTTCCCTCTTCACCTCCCAATAACAGCGAGCAGTCAGACCATCTCTACACAGCAGCTGAGGCAGGGAGTCAAATCTCTTTGGGTGATCAGGATATGGCTGCTTCTCTCTCACCCTCGTCACCTTTCTGTTGTCTTCAGACAGGAGGAGGCGTCTCTCTGCTGTGTTTGGATCCAGTGTGAGTTCACAGGCATCTGATGAGAGAACAAGACTCAATACAACAGCAGCTTCTCATCTAACACACCTGTTGTGTTGATTATTATTCTATTAATAACTTCACTCTTTATGATTCAACTGTTTCATTTTTGTGGCTCATTTTTTATTCATTTATTGATTTAAATCAAAATAAAAGCGAAACCAACCTCAAGAAGGTAACAAATGCGTTGGCGTCTGCGTAGTGCAGTGGTAGAATCCCTGCCTACCAACATGGGGGTTGCAGGTTCGAGCCCCCATGTAACTTTACAGGCACATTTGGCCGTGTCTGCGGGTGGGAAGCCAGATTAAGATTAAGGGCAGTTTTGTATCTATTCTTTTTTTATTGAGGGAGAGACAGAAGAGGAGCTGTGAATGTGTGTGTGTGTGTGTGTGTGTGTGTGAGTGTGAGTGTGTCTGTCTGTCTGTGTGTGTGCATGTCTGTGTGTGTGTATGTGCGCATGCTCGTGCGAGTGTGTGCGTGTGTGTGTCTGTGTGTGTGTCTGCTCTGTATGTGTGCGCGTGTGTGCATGTCTGTGTGTGTGTATGTGCGCATGCGCGTGCATGTGTGTGTGTGTGTGTGTGCGTGTGCGAGTGCGTGTCTGTGTGTGTGTCTGCTCTGTATGTGTGCGCGTGTGTGCATGTCTGTGTGTGTATGTGCGCATGCACGAGCGCATGTATGTGTGTGTGTGTGCTAGGGGTGGGAATCGCGGAGTAACTCACGATACGATACGGTCACGATACCTGGCCCTCGATAACGATATTATCACGATACAGCGATTCTACGATAAGCGATATATTCAGGGTACAAATTTAACCTACGATACATCACGATATCTGTGTAACTGAAGAGAAAAAAATACCCCTAAAAGGCAAGAAGCAGCTATTATGTATTTATTAGCAGAATTGACATGAACTCACTCAGAGTTCACTCACTCACTCATACCATTATTGATACCACGGAGGAAAAGTTACACATTAAGAGTCTTTTTAAATTATTATTAAAACAAGAGAACAATGGCATATATTCACAATATATTTTTAAGTTGTCTTAAGTAGTTAGTGGGGGGTGGGGATGTTCCAGCTTTCATGTTTCATGGAGGCTACAATTCCCTCCAAAGCCTCCCTCAAGCTGAGCTGCTGCCCCCAGTATGCTCAGAGTGTAGCCCAAGACAGCCCAAACAGCAGCTCTGCATGTCCACCATTCACTTCTAAATATCACAGTGTCTGCTATTTGTTTCTGCCATCAGTGTGCCTCTTAGCCTAAAGTTGACCAACCCCAATGAATCCATTCCAAATGAATCATCATTAGGCTCTGGACGCTCTGCTATCCCCACTGATTCACTTACGTACAGACTGGTTGCTGTCTGTGTCAATCATCGAGTAGCAAAGCAGGTCAACTTCGACAATTCTGCACCAAAGAAGTTAAATCGATAAGAACTGACGACTGAGTTGTTCCCCTCAGTGGTTCCACTGCAACGTCAAGGCGGGAGCGCTGTTGTAAAAAACAACAAAACAGGCTTCGTCTGTTGCCTTCAATACTCTTTGTCTGCTACATCCGGGTACCTCCACCGGCAATGTGTTTCATGTTCAATGTAGCTGCAATCTACAAGCAGGGTCCATGTGTCAACACATTTCAAAGCCTAAATGTTACTGGAAAGAGCGTCACTCCAACTGGTTAACAAGTGAAACATTTGGTCACTCACACTGTTGGTGAAGTGGTTACAGCAGCAGTAGTGGGATTAGCTCATGTAGCTAACAGCTGCTGTGTGTGTTGTGTGTTGTGTGTGTGTGTGTGTGTGTGTGTGTGTGTGTGTGTGTGTGCGCGTGCGTGCGTGCGTGGAGGAGGCAGAGGAAGCGCTGCTGGTATCGATAAACTTGATACTGTAGAAAATGAGTATTCTATCTGTTTAAAATGTCGAGTAAGTATTTAAGTATCAATATTTTTGACAACCCGACGACCCTGTTTATCAAAATGGCTGTAGGGGAATCACTTTCAAGATCCTGCATATTTTAATAAAATATCAATACTTGGTGCCAGTGTCTCCCCCCCTTGTGTGTGTGTGTGTGTGTGTGTGTGTGTGTGTGTGTGTCTCTGCTCTGTATGTGTGCGTGTGTGTGTGTGTCTCTGTGTGTGTATGTGTGTGTGTGTGTGTCTGCTCTGTATGTGTGCGTGTGTGTGCGTGTCTCTGTGTGTGTATGTGCGCTAGGGTTGGCACGATGGACGATGGCATCGACCATCGTGATTGGCCGACCCCCCATCGACCTCTGAACCTTCTACATCGGATCATCGTGATTAATTATCTGTTAGAAATAAATGTGTGCTGTTTTAAGAAACTTCACGTTCTTTCCTGTTTTCAACACAAAGTGAGTACAAGTCTTCAACTGTGAATTTAACTCGCCTGTTTCCAAAGTGAAAGTTGGAATCGCTCCATATAGATACAGCAGCTGCGTTTCTCCAGCCATTCCTCCTAAACTCCCTCTCATTACATTAGGTTCAAAAGCCCACGCGAATCTAACATTATATCAGCCAGTAATTCAGTCGGTTTTCTGCCAGCTAGTTAAATTCAACACACACACACGTTGTTGGTGAGGATCTGTAACAACGTTAACGTTATTTGTTTTGCGCCGTTCAAATTGCTGGTAATGACAGCCACTGCCCACTTCAGTCGCCTGGCTCTGTGCTGTAGCACAGAGCAGAGGCTATCAAAGCCCGCTGGTATCATGTAGAGCTCAGGCTCAGCTGTCCTGTTGTTAACGTGAACGCATTGCAGCGGCTAGCCACATGACATTACAGCAACGCAGCGACTTAATAAATCATTAATTATTCCCCCAACCTCCACCCCAATGATGATGCCATCGTACAAAACGATGTTTCACTGTAAAACAATCACGATGGGTATTTTGATGACATCGCACAACCCTAATGTGCGCACGTGCGCATGCGTGTGTGTCTATGTGTGTGTGTGTGTGTGTGTGTGTGTGTGTGTGTGAATGTGTGTGTGTGTGCGGGTGTGTGCGTGCGCGTGCGTGTGTGTGCGTGCGTGTGCGTGTGCGTGTGCGCGTGCGCGTGCGTGCGTGTGCGTGTGTGTGTGTGTGTGTGTGAATGTGTGTGTGTGTGTGTGCGTGTGCGTGCGTGTGCGTGCGTGTGCGTGTGTGTGTGTGTGTGTGTGTGTCAGAGCATGTGAGCAGGGACGGGTGAAATTGTCTGGAGTGATGGAGCAGTCTGTGAGCAGAGACAAAGTTGAAGTGTTGGAAAGGTTTTACTTGTACTTTGGGGACAGGAATAACTCATTGTGTCATCTATTGAGCACACAGCTTATATGACTTTATGTCTTCTGCTTGGGTGGAGTCTTGATGCGTATATAAAACTGTACTGGAAAAATGTAGCCTACCGCATTTCCAGCGAGGCAAGGCTTTTTCTCGTCCAACAAACGGCGCGCGGTCCCCAGCGCGGTCGCCCTCCAGCCCTACATAAGCCTATGACATAATGTAGTTAGGCAAGTCAAAGCAAAACCCAGGCTTTTCCACACCTCTGATTCACCTAACGTTAACCCTACAACCCTGAAATACACGTTACCAAATGTTTTTTTAGAAGGCTTGCAACGCTAGGCTGTCAACAAAGTAAAACGTCACCATGTCTGTAAATAATGCTTGCAGTTGCACTCAGAGCATGTATGTGTGTGTGTGTGACAAATTAGACCTACCTGTGTGCCTTGAAAATAAGGTGGTTCAAAATGAAGTGGCTAAATGCAACCTTTTTCTTCTCAGGTTTTTTATTAAGGGTAATTAAAATTATCAATAATTATCGATATCGACTGATATGAAAGATGTTATATCGATATACTTTTTAACTATATCGCCCAGCCCGACTCATGATATAATATACAGTCTCTAGAAGTGTATGATTCAACTTTTCCCATGTTCTAAAGTAAAAAAAGCAAACAAACTAAAAAAAGAAAAGAAAAAAAGAAACAAAAATCGCAATAAATAGTAGAATTCCAATACTTAACACATTGAATGCCAGCCATGTTTTCATTCCTGTAGGTAAGTTGTGCCAGGGGTGTTTTTGACGATTCTGGCTCATTTTAGAACAGCCGAGGATTCTTTTCTGTTAAGAATTCATGAACACCAATCATCTAAAAATAACTAATAGAATGTGTGCTTTCTCTGTCTAAAAGAGTTAGTTTGCAGAGTTAGTAGTTATGTAGATATTAGCCGTTGAGTACAGCATGGTTTCAGCGTCTGGAAATTTATTCAGAGATAAATGGCTTTTTGTGAAAACGTCACTTTAACCATTCATTTTTGGCATCAGTAAGACCGTCAGACATTCTAAACAATAGTTTTGAACAGTAATTTCCTCCATAACAACAGGAAACACCCCTCTCATTCAAACTCCTCCCTCCGTGTGTCTTCTCCTCCTTCCTCCTAACAGCGGGCGTGTCAGAAGCGCGTTGTGCTGCCTGCCTGTCTGTCTGCGTGCCTGCCTGCCTGCTTGCCTGCGTGCGGGGACGAGTCTGAAATGGATTACTGTAAAATCGCCAAGCCATTTCCTTGAATGGCTTGCTCCCGCGGTGTGTGTGTGTGTGTGTGTGTGTGTGTGTGTGTGTGTGTGTGTGTGTGTGTGTGTGTGTGTTCGCGCGTTTTGCCCCGCGGCTCTGGGGGGAAGAGATCTCTGTCCGTTCTGTGTGTGTGTCCGGGCTTCTGACTGTAAAATCGCCAAGCCATTTCCGCGGGAGGCGGCTGCTTTTGGGTCCCATGGCTGTGGCTTCTCTCGGTCTCTGTCGCCACTTAGTGGTCGGTAAAATAGATTACACACATGCTCTTGCTCCAAATAGTTATCTCGAAGATGTAAAAGGGGTTGATTGATGTCCCACCGTCAAAAAAAAAAAATGTTTATGTAAGACGAGTTAGCTCGTCCTTGGCACTTAAGCGTTGGATTATGTAAGACGAGTTAGGTCGTCTCTGGCACTTAATGTGTTAAGAATCGCAATATATATCGAATCGGCACCCAAGTATCGTGATAGTATCGAATCGGGAGATAAGTGAATCGGCACAGCCCTAGTTGACAGATGAATCGTTGAATCGTTTATGTTTAAATTTCTGTTGACATTCAGATTTTAAAGCACTTTAAAGTAAAAAAGGGACTTGATATTTATTTGACTGCTTGTATTAATTGATGAAATGTGCAGTAATAGTACAGAAAATTGAGGATGTGATACGTGGAGCTGCAATACTTTGAGCTGTATCAAGATGCATCGTGGAATCAAATCGAATCATTGACAGATGAATCATAATCTAATCGAATCGTGAGGCCAGTGAAGATTCACAGGTCTAGTGCGCATGTGTGTGTGTCTATGTGTGTGTGTGTGTCTATGTGTGTGTGTGTGTCTATGTGTGTGCATGTGTGTGTGTGTGTGTGTGTCTATGTGTGTGTGTGTTTCTATTAGGGATGCACCGATTGCCATTTTCTTGGCCGATTCCGATTTCCGATTTTTGAATAGTCTGACTTGCCGATACCGATTTTTGCCGATTCCGATTTTTTTTTCTAAAAACAACAATTGACAGCTTACACAAACGTTTTTGTAACTTTGTTTGAAAATTAAGATTCATAGAACAATTCTTACATCTAATGGGGATCCAAATAATCTTATCTTATCTTATCATTTGCATGAAGTAGGACCATCTCACTCAAACACATCTCAAAATAAAAGTGTTCCAGGTTAGGCTACTGGACAGAGCTTTTTTGTGCAAATACAATGAATACAAAAATTAAATTAAATCCAATAGCCTATATCCCACAGCTATCATGCATTTACTTTTCCAAAAGAAAACAGGTGCAACAGAACATCAAAATGATCCATGGACAAGGAGTTTATAGACTGGCTCCAGACCAGTCCTCTTGAGTAGAGGGGAAATGAGTTTAGGAGTTACAGTAACGATCTTCAGTCTGAATATCAGGCGGAGTTTACACACAGTCCGAAGTTTGGTATGCGTATTTTTATCTGCCATCCGAAAAAATATCGTCACGCACAGAAATCCTTGCACACTTGTGAGTCCGATGCATTTTTATTATTATGTCCGTCGTTCTATTTGCAATACGAAACAAATAGTCTCTCCTGTATCTACGTTACAACATGAGTGACAGGCTGAGGCACCAGCGCTGATGTGGAATGGAAAAGGCAGGTCGGGGAATGGTTATACTGGACACAATGCTCGCGTTCACCTCGCCAAGTCGGCTGTGCACTGTGGCCGGGTGCAGCAGCACTGCTTCCCGGGGAGAGAGAGCAGAGAGAGGGGGGCCAGTGAGGTGAAGCGAGCCGCTCAGACTGGACTCCAGCCGAGCGGGACTCGGCCGCACCTCTGTCTCCACGGCTTATTTTCGATTTGCATGTGTGACAAACTGCGAGATTTGTCTACTTCACTGACGGTGAAAAAAATCCACAACGAGGAAGGTATGCTGGCGTGTGTGGTGTGGTGGCTGGGTGCCTGTCTCGGTGCTTTGGGGTGCGCGCACGTCATGTGAAAATCGGCTCACAGAATCGGCTATTTAGAGTGACCGGCGCAGATCACCGATCGAGGCCGATCACGTGAAAATCGGCCATTTCCGGTCACGTGCCGATCGATCAGTGCATAGTTTCTATGTGTGTGCCTGTGTGTGTGCCTGTGTGTGTGCCTGTGTGTGTGTGTGTGTGTGCATGTGTGTGTGCCTGTGTGTGTGCCTGTGTGTGTGTGTGTGTGTGTGTGTGTGTGTGCATGTGTGTGTGCATGTGTGTGTGCCTGTGTCTGTGTGTGTGTGTGTGTGTGTGTGTGTGTGCATGTGTGTGTGCATGTGTGTGTGCCTGTGTCTGTGTGTGTGTGTGTGTGTGTGTGTCAATGTGTGTGTGTGCCTGTGTGTGTGTGTGTGTGTGCGTGTGCATGTGTGTCTATGTGTGTGCATGTGTGTGTGACTGTGTGCCTGTGTCTGTGTACGCATGTGTGTGTGCCTGTGTCTGTGTGTGTGTGTGCATGTGTGTATATGTGTGCGCATGTCTGTGTGCCCATGTCTGTGTGTGTGCGTGTGTCTCTACAGGGCTCGACATTAACTTTTAAAAGTGGTTGCCGGAGTGGCAACCTGGCAGGAGCTTTTGGTTGCCCGAATAAAAATATGGTTGCCATTTTTGGTCGCTTTATATTTTGAGTAATAAAGATACTATGCATTCATAAGGAGGAACAAAGCACCACCTTCCCCCATCACCCTGGGTGACTCCCCAGTCAACACTGTGGAGTCCTTCCACTTCCTGGGGACCATCATCAGCCAGGACCTAAAATGGGAGCTGAACATCAGAGCTCTCACCAAGAAGGCACAGCAGAGGATGTACTTTGTGCAGCAGCTGAAGAAATTCAAAGTGCCAAAGGCCACGATGGTGCACTTCTACACCTCCATCGTTGAGTCCATCCTCACCTCCTCCATCACCGTCTGGTATGCTGCTGCCACTCTCAAAGACACTAACAGACTTCAGCGCATCATCCGCTGTGCTGAGAAGATAATCGGATGCAACCTGCCATCCCTCCAGGACCTGCATGCAGCCAGGACACTGAAGCGGTCTCGCAAGATCATGGCTGACCCCTCCCACCCTGGCCACCAACTCTTTAAGACACTCCCCCACGGCAAGAGACTGAGGTCTGCCAAGACCAGAACCACCCGCCACAAGACCAGCTTCTTCCCAACCGCCATCAGCCTCACCAACAAGGCCCGGAAACCCCTTCCACCAAGGACCTCACTAACAACCCCCCCCCCCCCCCCCTCACACACACACACACACACACACACACACACACACACACACACACACACACTCACTACCTCCTCCTAAACTCAACTGAACCCCCCCCCATAAAACTGGAACTCATATCTAATTTAATGCCTGTTTAACTGGGACTGTAAATTCATGTAAATTCCCTGCACATTGAATGCCTATTTAACTTAGCCTGTAAATTTCATGTACATTCAATGTAAACTCTATTTAACTCCGACTGTAAATTCATGTAAATCCACTGCCTATTTAACGTCTATTTAACTGTAAATCTCATGTAAATCCAACGTAAATTCATATTTATCATCCACAGAACACTTCACCACTCATGTACATATTGTATTTACTTGATTTGATTACACTTGCAAGGTTGTGATTGTCTTTATCTAGCTTTCCTACTTCTTATCTCTGTATATTGATGTGACCACTACGCTGCATACAGACACTAAGACAAATTCCTCCTATGTAACTTGCATACTGTGGCAATAAAAGTGATTCTGATTCTGATTCTGATTCTGATAAGCCGGCTTAATAATGACGATGTGACAGAAAAGTAAGTATAATAGTCTATAGTATATAGTATAATAGGCCTATTCAGTGCGCGCACCAGGTGTAGTAGTAATAATAGGCTCCATCTGGGCCCTTCTTGATCTAACTTCGTTCTCTCTCTTTTTTCCTTATTAAAAAAAAAAAAAAAAAAAAACTAACCTAAACTTGTACCACTGTTCCTTCAGAAGTTGTAGTTGTCATAGACTGTGCTCCATAGTTGATTGCTCTATTGCTGACAAAAAATGTGTTATTGTAAGTCGCTTTGGATAAAAGCGTTTGCCAAATGACGTAATGTAATGTATGTAATGTAATAATGATAATAATAATAATAATAATACATTTGTGTAATTTCATTTTCTAAACAAATCTTAGTTATTTTTTGTTTTTATAATGCATTTGCTCTGAAAGGATTTGTTTAATTAATATTTGTGAACTTTCATTTTCATATATTTTTTAGCAGTTATTGTTCATATTGTGCTTAATTTATTAATTAAAAGCGTTATTAATAATGAAGTAGCCTATGCCTCTCATTCATGTTCATTCAGGGATACTAGGCCTAAAAAAAAATTAAGTTTGGTTCCGGTTGCCGACCGACCCTGTCAATTTACGTGCGACCCAATTTATTTTATGAGCATGTTGATTTGACGGTGGCGCTATGGCTGGCTCACACTACAGGATTTTAGTGTGAGCTGTTTGCAGATCCAATCTTAAACCTCCCGATCTGCTCACAGCCTCATCGGGGCCGTCCCGATCATATCAAACATGTTTGATATTTAGGACTGAAAATCTGCGCGAATACAACATTCTGCTGCTGCGCGAGACTCCCATCATTATCGTTAATTGACGCGGCTCATTTGATTTGATGCGCTGCACTGCACGCATCAGATAGGCTACCAAATACCAAAGGCACAGAACCATGAGGATTTGGGGGAAAATGTCACTAATTTATATCACAATGAATGACCAATGAATACAAAGTTGTTATATCGTAGTTTTGAGCCCCTGCCAGTCAGAGGCTGTAATCTCCTATCGAGCAGTGTGGGGGGGAAA
>NW_028151502.1:0-25709 GCF_964638095.1 Poromitra crassiceps | reverse complement strand
GGGAGTAGCGTGATCCCCCCCAACGAGCTATGTCCTGCCAGTGAAACTCATCACTGTCAGGTGAAAAGAAGCAGCTGGTGACTGCACATGTATCAGAGGAGCATGTGCTAGTCTACAGCTCTCCCCAGATCAGCAGAGGGGGTGGAGCAACGATCGGCACAGCAGGGAGAATTGGACAAGTACAATTGGAGAGCAAGCAGGGGGGGGGGGAGTATCAAAGACTTTAAATGTATTGCTCCTGTCCTTTTCCTTTAATAGCGTGTTTTGTATTTCTTTTTAAACAATGTACATAGCTAATAAAGAATTCCGCAGCCATTCAGTTCAGTAAGTGATGAAAGTGTATTTATCATCTCCCAACAGAACTACATGTTGAAGTGAAGCGTACCGGTGGACAGTCTGTCAAACTGACCTGTAGCACCAGCTGTACCCACAGACCCATCTACATCTGGTGGTTCAAGAATGGGGTCCAAATATCCTTAAATAAAGACATGGTTTCCAGCTCCTCTGTTGCCAGCTACTCCTGTACTGCAGTAAACCATGAGGATCTCCGCTCTCCTGCAGTGTGTGAGTATGAACCAGCTCATGGTGTATCAGAGGTGTAACTACTGTAATACAGTTGCTTTGGGGCCCATAACAGTGTAGGGCCCGCACTCCTCTTTATCTCAATATATTGTATGATAAAACTGTCCAGATCTATGATAGTGATGACACAGTATAGTACTCAATGAGCCAATGCATCTGCTCCATGGTGTCACATCATTTATTCACCAAAATAACAATAAATATCACTGAATATGTTTTCATCTGTTATGCTGCTCTGACACCACATTGTGTCAAGTATAAAGACAGTAGCACCGTGGTCTGTTTTACATTGTGATGGGCGTGGCCCACTTTGACCATCTAGCATTGGGTCTTGACTCATTACGTCACTGTACTTTATAACTTATTATGCAACATTTCTTTCATTAGTCTACAATGTTTCAAAGGCAGGAAGAAACATCACCTTTATAACAACACACAAACAATACATAAAACTTAACAATCTGTGTGTCACACCATTATTATGAGATCCATATCATTGCTAACAGTATTGCAACAATAGTAATGATTGTGCTTAACTTTTATTTTTAATTATGAACATATTTAATTATGGTAATGTGCATTTCGTACATACGCATCACTGTCAATATTGGCTGCTCTGGTCACCACCACCATGTTCATTATGACAATTTAGTCAAAGAATCATAATTATTCCAGCATAGAGCAAGAAATGCTATATCATTCTGTGTCCAGGGCCTTACTGTACACTCATCTGTCTTTCATCTATATTTCAGGTACTAACTCAGTTAAGAACTGCTGGAGTGTGATTTATGTCAGCAGGAGAATCTGTGCCCTGGAAGGCTCTTCAGTGGACATTTCCTGTCATTACTCATATCCCAGTGACCTGCAGCGGCCCAAGAGTAAATTTTGGTATATTATATGGAAATCTGACATGGTGTCTCCTGAAAGTTTTGAAGATGCACGTCATGTGTATCATGAAAACATGGAGAAGCAGCACATCCTGACAATCACAAACCTGACAAAAAGTGACTCAGCAGAATACATATTCAGATTCCTAATAGATGACGTGAAAAAGAGATATTTTGGTTCTCCAGGAGTGACTTTAATTGTGACAGGTAATCCTTAATTCTTTTTCTTTCACACAGAACTTGAGTATGTTTCTTCTTCACCATGCACTAGCAGCAATCAGCAGTAATTATAGCGCCTCCATCAGGCCGATCTGTTTTATTATTTAAACACTGTGACTTTTTATCTCTGCAACTGCTGTGATCATGTATTGTGTTGAATTCATGACACCTGACTTGTCTTGAACTTGAGTTGAAGCTATGGTGAAGATAGGAGATTTTCACATGCTGTTAAAGTCTCTCCTGACTGAAAGATATGTTTAACACTGAGTGATCATTCTAACCATCTGTCAGCCCTGACAGTGCAGGTGACTCCTTCTGCCGTGGTGACAGAGGGCCAGAGAGTAACACTGACCTGTAGCACCAGCTGTCCTCTGACTGACACCATCTACATCTGGTACCACAACAGACGAGCTCTGAGCCCACCAGAGAGCCAGCACAAACACCTGGTTCTAGACCCAGTCAGCAGTCAGCATGCAGGAAACTACTCCTGTGCTGTCACAAACCTCCAACACATCAACTCCCCAGAAGAGACCCTCACTGTCACAGGTGAGCACGACTTTAACATTTGATGATCTTCACCCAAAAAGACCCAGTCAGTGTGAGTGAGTCCCTCTGGTGAAATATATAGTCAGTGTGTATACTGTAGGTCAGACCGTGACAGTTGACTTGTAGCAGTGATGCCAGCGGGTGGTAAGGTGGTGTAGTGGATAGCACTGTCACATCACAGCAAGAAGGTCATGGGTTCTAAGCCTGGTCAATCCCAGGTCCTTTTTGTGAGTGCGTTTACATGCACACTTATAAAGTGTTTATTATCAGATTTCTAGAGTTACCTGATTCTCAAGTGTCATGTAAACAGCATCCTTTACTGGATAAAGGCCGTTATCAGTGTATGAGAAAACCCATAAACACACCTAGGTTACTGCTGAGTCATCAGGTTTATTCATTGCAGTTAATGTCCACTCACACACTTTGAGGTGAGTTCCCGCTGTTTACTAAGTGCATGTGAATGCAGAAATCAGATTATTGCCAGTTCCCTGATTATTCTATATATATTATTATTGTCTTTGCTGAGAATGAAATGGGAGACATTCGGTTATGGAAGTGATTTGTAGATCAATCAGGTGATGCAGACAGTCTTTCTAGTCCAAGTGACATAAATCTACTAAATCTACTAAAACATGCTGCTGCCTCCCACCAACACCCATTCACATTTAATTTGATCACAGGGACATGGACATCTGCAGTAGCTGCAGGAACCTCTGCTGTTCTCCTGGCTGTCATACTCCTCTCTGTCTTCCTGTGGATTAGGTGAACAATTATTGTGCTTGTATTTATACAATATAATGGCATTCCATGTCTTCTCTAAAATTCATTCATTCATTAATCATTCATTCATTTCTCTACCCAGAAGAAAGAGGGCCTCCACTCAACCCTCTGGACCTGGAACACCAGCCAACATGGTGCAGGTGAAGTACAGCAATTAAACAATTTCACAGCAAAATAAAAACATTACTCTCTCGCCCATCCTGGCTGCCTTGAGGTGGAATGACCTTCTCACCCCAGTCAGAGCAGCAGCCTCCCTCTCCTCCAGCTCATCTCTTCAGGAAGAGCTTCATGTTCTGCTTCATGTGCTTCTTTTCTGTCCCACCTAAATCATACTCTCCTTTCCCTGACCTGACCCCTCTTATGTATGTATCCTATACCTGCACCTGCTCATCTTCCTGCCTTGTTTATTAGAACCCCACCCCCACCCACCCACTGTGTTTGTTTACTTTGTTAGGGACCGTGTACAAAAACATTAATCAGATGCTTTCCTTGTACCTGATTTAGTTACTAGCTAATTTCCACCTGTAGTCCCGTAGACAGGTAGATGCGAAAACAGTGAAAAGTACGATTAACCTTAACCTGTAAACCCCCAAACAGGGGATCCTTTGCCGGCTGGTGCAGAGACTCGGCTATACAAATAAACTTGACCTGATCAGAAAAATACTTTTTGATAGCTCTCTTCAAAGACTTTTCCACCAGACCTCCTCAGTTTTTGACACTTTTTTCCCCAAGCTAAACTTGTTATAATTCACGTCCTCTTTAAAGACTCCAGTAGGCTTACTTTCAGCACTCATCACCTCTCAAACATGGCGGCCCCCAGGCACCAACCACATTTCCTCACTTAGAAACATATCTCTGGTGACATGAGTGCAGCCATTACACACAAGTTATTTATGTGCACTTACAGTTTAAAACCATTGGATCTTAATAGCAACAAGTAAAACATTTCTTCTTTAAGTTAACACATTGTGGTTATATATTTCCAATACATAATTATGCATTATGTATTGGAAAGGCATTAAATACATAATAGTATTAGGGGTGCAAAGATACGCAGCTGTACCGAATTTAGAAAAAAATAAAAATAAATCTGAGTTCCCACACGGACATATTAAGGGGCCGGTAGGCTACCTGTTTTTGTGTACAGCAGCAAAACCCAAAGGAATTTAATTCAATTTCAATTTCAATTAATTCTTCATTTGAAAGCAGTAAAGTATTGGAGTTTTGACTAGCATTAATTTGGGAGTGGTGGTTCACCGTGCTTTAAGACTTGAAATAATGTCGTTAGTATCCCCAATGGAGAGTTTTAGTGTGATGGAGTTCTCAACGGGCCTGAAAATTCAAACCCGACCCGACCCGACCAATTAGCATAAATTGTCGGCCCGAGCTGGGTCGGGTTCGGTCAGGCTGAAACTGAGAGCTCTAAACTGTGTGTGTGCATGTGTAACCGAGTTGAATCAGCGCGGATTCCTCATGAGTCCCGAGTGGTAGCAAGTGGATTGGTTAAACTCACTCCCCAGGTATAAAGGCATGTTAATCAGCTCCGCCAAGGGAGCTAGCTCTCTTGGCGTTGCGGTTAACATGTCGGTCTCCCAAGCCGAGGGTCGGCAGTTTGAATTCACCCCTGGGCAAGGCAAGCCCTTAACATGGGTTGCTGCAAGTACCACCTACGTTACACGTGCATGTATGTGTGCATGTGTGTAAGCATGGAAGAGAGTGAGAGAGAATAAAGAGAGTATCAACGTGGCTTACTGTAAATGCATAAAATATTAAAATTAAAATATTTTATATTTTTGCTCAGCCTGACCCAGTCCGACAGCAACTGAGAACTAGTTTAGGTGCTGATGTGCTTTTCCCCTGCATCTATGGTGCAGTTTCAAGATACATATGATACATTGGCTCTGTGCACCTTCAATAATACTGATATGGGAATCAGCTTTCAAAAGCCCAAATCAGTTGAACCCGAGTCATTTTATGTTGCTCTGGATACGAGGATCAGCCAAACTCTCAAAATGCAATGTCATGTAAAATAATGTATGTTGTCTCCCCATCAGTTAAACCCAGGTCCTGTGTATGACAACATCTCAGCTGTGGGTCAGAGCCCCATCCCTGCAGCACAGAGCACATCAACACAGCAGCTTGACCTTCACTCCAGCAGCTTCCACTTCTCTAAGAACCAGGGAGTTCCTCTCTCCAACATCCAACCAGCTCAGCTCCAGAGACAGGAGGAAGATCCTGTCTACTCCACCGTCCAACCAATTCAGCCCCAGAGAGAGAAGGACGTTCCTCTCTACTCCAACATCCAACCAGCTCAGCCCCAGAGACAGAAGGAAGATCCTCTCTACTCCAACATCCCACCAGCTCAGCCCCAGAGACAGAAGGAGGATCCTCTCTACTCCACCATCCAACCAGTTCAGCTCCAGAGACAGGAGGAGGTCCAGTCTGCTGCTGTCAACTTCAACAGACCCAACAGTGATGCTGGGTGAGCATCTCTTGTCATTACAACTGGACCTACTGGGTCCAGGAAGAGAATCATAGGCTCCCCCATGCAATGACATCATGGGGAATAGGGTTGACAGTTCACAAAATAAACAGTTCCGTTCGATAAGACAGTGTGGTGTCATGGTTCGGTATGTTTTCGATACAATAAATGTATTTATTAATTTATTTTTTTCAAAGTCTAGTCTAAAATTGTATTTCAATTTACGACAATGATTTTTTTTTTTTTTTACAACTTTAGTCTTTTTAATCTCACTCTTAGTTTACCATGATGACTTTGTAGAAGACTTGCTCTGTTCAGCAGTTTGTTCGGTTTGCAATGCGTATTGAACCTAAAGCTCGTACCTAAACGGTTCCAAACGAATACGCATATTGTTATGACTCTATGGGGAAACAATATGTATCAGTTGTTTTAATAAAAAATAAATAAAACAGTCTGCACCAATTGGCTTGATGGCCACAGGCACTATAATTAAAGGCCAACATCTCAAACCTTGAAAGTCCGTAGCCTACAGGAGTGTCAAACATACGGCCCGGGGGCCAGAACCGGCCCACCAAAGGGTCCAAGGGGGTGCATATAGTCTCTCCCATTTTAGCACAGTGTTTAAAAGATGACACTTTGCCCTGCTCAAAATGTCAAACTTTGAAAAGTCATAATGCTACACTGCTGATCTGATTTTGATTAAACTTGGAGGGATGATGCATCTGCTCAGTGATTGGCCCAGAGTGCCTGCATCATTCATGCAGGATGACATGTTTACTTACTTATTTAAAAGGTTGCTTTCAATTTACGACTGTATTTAAAGAGTTGTGGCCAACCATTATAACCACAACTGAGAAAAATTGGCTTATACAAATTTTTAAAACACGTTAAAAGATTATTAACTTATTAATGTGTTGTGTTTTTTTTCTTATTTCAGGCTCAGTGGCTAGGCAGTGCATGGATCCTAAAGTGTGGACAAACCACAGTCTGAAGGTGTGAACACACACTGTGGTGTACAAAACAACCTTTCTGCTGGAAAGGAAACTTACTGTATATCTGCATTGCATTTAGGCCTTTAGATCTTAAAGTTAGAGCTAGGCTATATTAGCTATACTGTGAATGAGGAAGGGATTCAGTGACTTCAAGGACACTTCAAGTCCAACAGCCTGATTGATGATAGAAACACACTGGCTGTTTTGGAGATCCTTGCTAATAGTCACAACATGCGGAGCAGACTTTCACATGCTGTAAAATAAGAACAAGCTAGCCATATAGTGATGATGGGGGGCATTTGGAATAACATTCAATGATGCATAATGGTGGTGACCAATCTTGATAGCATTAGCTAGCCAGCCAGCCAGGCTATTAATCAACAAATCTGTGAGGCTTCTTTGTGTTGCTAAGCAATGAAAGCAGTGTAGGCTATGCTAATAATTCCTTCTCTAAGGTTTAGTAGCTAATGTTTCTTGTTGATGCTTGCTTGGATTACTTAGCATTAGATAACAAGTGAAGTCTTACATTTGGAAAACTATGTTAGCTAAGTTTGAGGGGGGACTCATCATCCTGCCTGCTTGCCTTGACATATTTGTGATGATTGATGCTGCTGCTTTCCATAGTTGTCATTTGATTTCTGGCAAATTGTTTTTTATTCCCTCTGATTTTTGTAAGTCTATAACATGACTTCTCCATTTAACCACTGTGTTTTTAATCCATGGTTTTAATGCTTCTGCAACACCCCTATTGCTCTTTTATGATTAGATATATATATTTGTATTATCTTTATTATATTGAAATGTTGCTGGTAGTAGACTAGCCTGATTTTAAAAGGCATTTAACTGTACATACCTGCTTTGTTTTATTATAAAAATGCACTATTTTATGATTGCCTTTCGAACATATTATCATAGAAATAATGTTATTGTGCAAACTTGTGCTACATGAATAAAATTGACAAAATCATTCTCTTATTTTCCATGTACCTTGAAATGTTTCATAGTCAGAGAGTGATCTGTAGCAACACTTTACTTCTCTATTCTTAGTTTCACTTTCAGTAGCAGTCATTATATTGCTGTCATGTTGTGTCCCTCGTGGAACACTTGGTAACAGACTGTAATGAGTACAGTAGCTATAGGCCTGTTTAGTGAAATTTTGTGATTCAAAGGAACCAGCTGACCAAGACAACATTGGATCAGTCAGTCATGAACACAAATAAAGTCCATATTCAAATATTTTATGTTGTGCCTCACAATAATTAGTCCAAATAGAAAACATAAGAAATAACATGTTATATCCAATTTATGCAGTGCATGTTGTAGTAGGTCTTTCTTTCTTTTCCTTTCAAGTGCGTTGATAATTCAAGTCTAGTTTCAACTCCAGTTGAAACAGTTGTGTTGAATATGTTAAAGACAGCTTAGTTTACAGTAGCCTAGTCACTGGAACAGTGCACAACCGGTTATCAGTTGGTGTGATGTTATGTTACTCTCCTGTTTACAATCAGTGCTTAGAATCAGTACAATTTCTATATGCATGAAACATATATGGAGAGAATAATGGCAAAACTACAGAATCAGACCCCCTGATACAAAAGCCAGAAGTGGTTCTTCTTCATCATCAACATCATCATCATCCAGTAGCCTAATTTCCATAGAGTGGTACTACTGTATGAGGGGCCCTGCTTGTGATCATGTAACCTTAGAAGAAACTCTGTCTATTGAGTATCTTCATTAGTCAAAGGAGGGGAAACAGGAACCACAGAAGAAAGACTGCTTCTGCTAAATGACATACTGTAAGTAATGTAATATAATATAATATAATGTAATATAATATAATATAGCCTAATGTAATATAATGTAAGAATGAAGAGGGAGACTGACATCACCAGACCAATTCGCAAAATGTGAATGAGTCTGGAAACGTATCAATGGACACAGACCAAAATGCGTCTAACCAATCAGATTAATCTTGGTTCTTTCAACAACAATAACAACAACAACAACAAAATGCTCAACGGCGATCCTGTCAGTCATCGTATCAAACCCGCCCCATAAACGGTTGTGATTGGCCCGACCGTTTCCAGGTCAGGTGGAAATCTGAATGGGAGAGGGTCCAGACACATTTGCCAGAGCAAATATCACATGCGCTCACAGATTCATCAGGTTCCCAGGCTAAAGAGGAGAATAATTTTACCACAGCCATGATGGCTTCACACAAGCTCACTGTGACTGTGAGATCTCACCTACAACAGACTGTGTGAGTGTGTTTCTGTTTGCTGATAGGAACGAGAAGTCCACCGCTGAAGAAGAAGGGCTCACAGTCAATATGTGGAACCCCTGACTTTGGTTTGGCTCTGACAAGATCAGTTCCTCCTCAAAATTAATATACCATGGTGTAACAAAATAAGTAATTAAATACAAGAAAAGCATACTTATACATTAAACACAATATTTCAATAGCTTATTAGTTGACAATCAACAATTCAATCAGAGAGACACATTTCTAGAATGACAATGATTTATTAGATGATAAGATACATGAGCCTGTAGGCACATAAGATAGTTTATTTTTGGCGATTAGACTCCATCATAACGTCAGCTTGATTATGACGTTATGATCAGCAGGGGTAGATCAGCCAGGAATAGGAATGAAGATCCCCCCCGTGGAGTCTAGACCTGGTGGTGGTGACAGATGAGGTCTTGGTCTTGGTGGCGAAGCTTCTGAATCTGAGATCTCAGAGGACTGGAGGAGAATGGGGTGGAGGCGGGTCGCAGGAACGTACTGAAAAGCAACAGATCACACAGAGAAAACGGAGAGCTTTTAGCTTTGTCAGCTTGATGGTGATAGGCTGAATGGGAAAAGGTGTCTTACTCTGATTGGCCTAAAATGAACGTTACCTCCCACAAACAGTGACGCTAGATAGAAGCGGGAAAAGGGTGATTGATGACGTAATTTTATGAATGAGTGGTCGTGACAATTAGAGGGTTTCTCTTAAGAGGGAAAGAAGTGAATGACTGAAGAGCTGAATGAGTGCCCGTGACGAGTGACGACTAAGGGATTCTCCTAGAAGAGTGAATGCATAAAAAAGAGAGTGAATGATGATAATTAAGTCTCTCTTAAAGAATTTTCGCTCTAGCTACATTTCACCTATTTCACTTTTGTCTGTAAATGGTTAACAGATTTCTGTTTTGCTTCCCGGTCCACCTAATTTTCATCACCTGGAGCTCCTGAATTAATTCTGGTCTATCTGCTCCATTTGTAAAGCGCCTTGAGATAACTCTTCTTTGGCAATATATAAATGTTCATGAATTGTCACCTACAGTATACTGATAATCTGTTAAACAGTTGAATTGTTGAATGTCAACTAATAAGCTGTTGAATCAGAATCAGAATCAGAATCACTTTTATTGCCACAGTATGCAAGTTACATATGAGGAATTTGTCTTAGTGTCTGTATGCAGTGTAGCGGTCACATCAATATACAGAGATAAGAAGTAGGAAGATAACTAAAGACAATCGCAAAGTTGCAAGTGCAATCAAATCGAGTCAAATCGAGTCAATATATACAATATGTACATAAGTGGTGAAGTGTTCTGTGGATGATAAATATGAATTTACGTTGGATTTACATGAGACAGACTGAGTTAAATAGACGTTAAATAGGCAGTGGATTTACATGAATTTACAGTCAGAGCTAAATAAGAGTGTACATGAATTTGACAGGCTAAGTTAAATAGGATTAATGTGCAGGGAATTTACATGAATTTACAATCCCAGTTAGACAGGCATTAAATTAGATACAGTATGAGTTCCAGTTTTATGGGGGGGGAGTTCAGTTGAGTTTAGGAGGAGGTAGTGAGTTTGTGTGTGTGTGTGTGTGGGGGGGGGGGGGTTGTTGGTGAGGCCCTTGGCGGAAGGGGTTTCCGGGCCTTGTTGGTTACAAATACTCTATAGACTAGGCGGACTATCGTGTATTTGACATGTCTAGCAAATGCAAGAGACGCAGCATATTTTAGATAAAAACACCAGTGTGCCAGCCACCCAAACATAAGCCATGTTAGAGCAAATTCTACCAGAGCCACACAGCTGTTACTACACATAATGAGTAGAGTAGAGTAGAGAATCTTTATTTATCCCCCTTGGGGCAATTCATATGCAGCATAACAAAAATGTAATTTAAAAACATACAGACATGAAACAGTAAAAAGTAGGGATGTCTTAAAACATAGTACATTTAAAAGGACACAAAACCATGTAAATTAAAACAGAAAAGGGGGCATGAAGTAGTAATGGAAAGGCATTCATATGGTCTGGTCCATAATGATTAACAGCACCACCTGCTGTACAGTATTAACATGTGCCTAGAAACCATCATAGTCATGTACCCACCTGACGGTCGAGTCAAAGGAGAAATCTGCTTGCTGTTCTTAGATAAGCTCACTAGAAAGCACACTTTTGCTGTGAGCGCGCTCAAACCAGCGCAGACACAAGCCATTCTGGATCTCCCACACGTAGCCCATAAACAAAGACATTTTGTACATTTTAAAGTCAAATGCATTAGGGCACTCTGAGAACAAAATGAAGGCTAGTAGATCTATGAAGAACTAAACACATCACATTAATATCCCCTTCACTATGCTGTGGCTTTGTAATGATGACAAAATATGAGTGAGTTGAGTTGAGTTAAGAGGTCAAGTATTTCATTCATAAACACAATGAATTGAGAAATTGCATTGAATAATGTTGAATGCAATGAAATATAGATATCTACGACACATAATATATCTATTCGATTAGATTTTGTTTAAATCGTTTACATGTAGAAATGTCTTTCTTTTTTTTCATCTGGCCACAAGGGCGTGCGCTATGTGCCTCCAGTGCACCAACATAAAATTGCCAGTGGCCACACGCCCACACACGCACACACACACACACGCGCACACACACACACACACACACACACACACACACACACACACACACACACACACACACACACACACACACACACACACACACACAGTGTATAAAGCAAAGCAGATGATCTTTTCGAGATTTATATACTGTATATATACTGTGAATGATCAGGAAGGATCTATATAATATTGTGAACATGAATGAGCAGGAAAGGATTCTTCTATCATGTGTTTACTTGTTATTGATAAATGCACTGGTGTGTTTTAATATTTCTATGTGAAGTGTGTCGTGAAGCTGCTGTGCAAACTCATGTTCAACTCATGTTTCATTTGATGTATGTGACTGACGATGACGAAGTTCCCCTAGTCAAAATGGGGTAATTCAAACCACCATAAAATACCTAATGTAGAGCCAAAGTACCACAAAATACTTTAAGGTGGACCACAAATTACCACACAAAGCATACCATCCATCGATGTGCTGAAATTCAGTGTATCGTCAACCACCAGCAGGGCCGTAACCAGGGTTCTGAAATAGGGGAGGTCCAGCAAGGGGAGGTGCATTCGGTGGCAAAAAATTTGAGGGTTTTTTCCCCCCTTTTTTAGCCATATTTAGAGTAATATATCATTTTAAATCAACATTAGGATTATACTGTTGTGATGTCATTATTCAGTATATTCTCTTTCATGTCACCACCTGCTCAGCTCTCCTGTCAACATAATTGTAACTAACAAACACAAACTGTTTTAGCCAAATTCATATCAAAATGACACCTACAAACACAGGTACACAACCCAAGCCGTACACAACACACAAAGTCATCATCGATAATAAAAAAAACATACAGAGGGACATTTATTTATTCCTGATAGGAACGATTGAAAAATAAAATAAAATATATTATGTTGTTTTTAACTTTACACCACCTCTTTTTGTTACTTATTGGGTCATGAAACTGAAACCATGCATATAGCCACCTGCATACCTGACTTCGGGAGCTTGGCAATTGGCATCATGCATGATTAGCCAGTAGCATCCCAACGTGTCACACAGGTAACATTACTTAAGAGACAGACTAGACACTTACTTTCTTGGTTGTTGCTAAAAAATCTGTCAGTGTCACTCACTGTCTGTCGTTCACTCGCTCACTGTTCACTCGCTCGCTCACCTTCAATTATCTCGCCAGGCAGACAGACAGTCATCACTCACCACCATGCTGCTGCTCTCTCGGAATCAAGTTACCGCGGATGCGGCGTCAGATGACTTCCTGCCTGACCTGCCTTTCGTTTCAAAATAAAAGCGATCCCGTGTTTTTCATGCTTTTCCATGCAGATTGTTTTATAAAAAAAAAAAAAAAAAAAAAAAAATCCTCTGAAATATTAGGGGAGGTCCGGACCTCCCCTTTCTCATAGCTAGTTATGGCCATGACCACCAGGTGTCAGGGTTAACTTATTTTATTAATAGTTATAGTATGTAATATATAATATAGACACAATTCTGTGATTATCATTATACTTCCTGGTAATTAATTTTTTAATTTTACACAACAGTGACAAAAGACACTGACACTTACTGACTTGACACTGACTTGACTGACACTTATTGACATATTGTCATTGAGTTGAGGGGGAGATCAGGGTCATGTGAACACGTGAGGGCTTATAATAGAAAATAACTATATGCACATTGTCTGTGTGCTGCTACATACAGTAGGCTACATAGAACTTAAAGCCTGCATTAAAATGCTTAAAAGTGAGGGCTTCACATGTGACACCATTGAGGTGACGTCTGTGAGGCTGTGAGATGGTGAGAGGATGGGAGATGCTGTGTGTGTGTGTGTGTGTGTGTGTGTGTGTGTGTGTGTGTGATTTTGAGGAGTGACTGTGAGCATGGTGGAGGAGCAGATGGTGCAGATCTGCTGACAGCATTGTAGATTGTTGCTCTTTGTGGTGTTGTGTGGTACTTTGTGGTACTTTAGGTTGGTTTAATGGTATTGTGGTCTTTGTAGTCTTCTGTGATTTTATAGTTCTTCTAGTTCTTTGCTTTCTAGTACTAAAACATGTTTGCTGGCATCGTTTAAAACCTGTCTGAAAAGTGCTGTAGTGCTATATAAATAAAGTTTTACGTACGTGCTGTTCTGTATTGTACAGTAGTAATGTTTAATGTTGTGCTACTTTCTGTTTGATTTGTAGATTATCACTGTAAAAGAGAAATTATACTTTTGATATTCTGCAATCCTATTTCACTATTCTTTGCTTTCACTTCCTGTCACAGCAACACTGACCAAAGTTAAACAGCTGATATGGACCAATGCAGGCCCACCAGAACAAAGCTACTAAAAAGATCCAAATACCTCCTGATGGACATGTTGTGCAGTGTATTAAAACATCACTGAGGTCTGTATCTTCCTCTGACTGATGCTAAGTTTCCAACATCAGCCAACCACAGACCATGTGATCACCAACATCAGCCAACCACAGACCATGTGATCACCACCATCAGCTTCACATCTCTCTGCCTTCACTCTGACAACTTTCACACCTTTGTGACATGAACACACTGTTTATCACGCTGCATGTTACATGAGGAGACAACAGACTACTGATGTTCTGCAGCTACAATAGCTACCATATTTTTTTAATGAATTATGCTGAGCTCTAGACAATCCTACATGCGTATCCTGGGCACATATATTGTCAGGTTAATTTACCAATGTAGCCTGTCTACTGTGTCCATTTATACATGTATGGAATTATACAGAATATGGATTATTGGTAAAGGTTTGTGTGTTTGTTCTGAAATATATATTATTCTATTTTTGATATTGATCTCCTGATATGTTTTGTGATGCTCATTTATAAATGTACTTGATGCAGACATTCTTCAGCTCATAGCCTTTTACCTCCAGTGACCCTATGTCTCAGGCCTAATTGGAGGCAGTCTTGTCTGAGTCAAATGATCTATCTCATTATTGTTATTTAACATAATGGATATTTGTCCCCACCTATTGCCTATCTTTGTGAGCCTCACTAATTTGATAATAGACTTTCTAAATATTTACTGTTTTTCATGCATCATCTGCTATGGCTTTTAGAGGTGATAACTGATGTCTTGTGACAGAGATGCCTCATATCCTGTTTCACATGTGGTGCTTTGATTAGCTATGATAGTAGAGCCACTCCCTACTTAAGATGGCTTCACGTTCACAGTGTCTGTAACCATTTCTTTGATAAAGGTCAGAAACCGAAACATCACATAATACATTTTAATGCAAGTTTGGACAGTGTGCGGAACTCTCCTTTACAATTTCTGAACGCTTTGTCCTTGACCTACACACCTGTCCCGGAAAAGTGTATGTTTTTCTTTCTAAAATGTCTGAATATGACATCAGTGTGGTTGAGTTGTTGGTCCCTACACAACTCATTTTGAGAGTTACCTTCACAGCTACGTTCACTTGAGGTTCATTTTGCTGAGAACAGAGGAAGGAAGTTTGCTCTGTCAGAGCTGTGTGCTTTGTTCCAAACACACCCACACTGACCAAGACTCTATTGTGTTCAAAGGCAGAACTTGTTACCTGCTCACTCTTCACTCTGTCAGTAGAGTGCTGTGGATTATGACAAATGGGTTCCATGCTTGCTTGTCTGGATGGGATTTCATGAATGCAGCATTTGTGATCCAGCTGCCTCAAATATTGTTCTTCAGTCATCTTTGTGGAAGTTGAAGGATACTGCAGCCATGTTGTTGGCAGAAGCTGGATGTGTGTTTGTGGCTTTGCTCCTCTACCTCTCAGGTATGAAGTCATTGTGTTTATACAGCTCTTGTCAAATATGGTCATTAACTGTCAATTAGACTTCTTGAAGTTGTTGATGTTTATGTCTACAGTACTCTCAGTTAGCCCCATATACTGTTGGGACTTTTGATTGTTTACGTCCTTTTACTGATGTTTGGTAGGTTTTTGAAGAGCGCATATTGAATAAGTAGATACTTAGAAAATATAAGTATAATAATCTGAAGGTTTTGTGAAGTAGCAAGTGAAACACTTCATGTGTTAGAATGAAGCTTTTCTAGTACACATTATGTACAACATGCTATCATCATTCAATTAGTGTAGAAAGCAATAATTTTAGGTGCAGAAATCAGTCCAGATCTTTTGAGAATGTAAGCTTCTGTTTCAGGATTTCTGGAAGCAGACAGGATCTGTGCCTTGAAGGGCTCATCAGTGGATCTGCCCTGCTCAGTTACACAGCCCACTTCAAGCAAGAAATGGTATACTGTAAAACCAGATGACCAGGTGTCTGTTCTTCTGAATGAGATCTCTACAGACACTCGTGTTCTGTATGATAAGTCTAAAGAGAGTAACTCCACTCTAACAATCAATGATCTAAGAGAGAACGATACAAATACATACAGCTGCAGAGATGCTACTGACAACTCAAAATTGAAATTGCCCAGTGCCACTGCTCTCAGTGTTACAGGTACAGTGGTTCTTTGTCAGTGAGTCATCACTTTGAGAATAATATCAGTATAATATCACCAGGCTCTACACATTTTAACAGTCATTTTCTATACGTCATTCCAGACCTCCAGGTAAAGGTGATTCCTGTCACAGTGACAGAGGGACAGAGAGTAACACTGATATGTAGCACCAGCTGTGTTCTGACTGAAAAGCCTACAGTCTATATCTGGTACAAGAATGGAGTGTTTGTCTATCAGGACTGGTCTCCCTGGTACCAACACCTGGTCAGCAGTGAGGAAGCAGTCAGCTACTCCTGTGCTGTCAAAGGCTACGAGCATCTCAGAGCCCCTCAAGTCTCAGTGGGTGAGTGCTGACATTTAGCTACTTATCATATTATGGTACCTCTAATAAATTAGCTGACTTGATATATTTTACACTCTTACTAAAGTACATGTTGTGACTAATGATGTTCACCAATATAAGACTGTGTGACATTTATTTTCCTCCTACAGTATAGACTGCCAGCTCAGTGAAGTGGTGATAGTGTGTGGTCTTTTAAAATATTTTATAAAGTAAATCCTGCATTTAATGTATTTACATATTGTGACTAATTATTGTGATGAAGGTCATTAATATAAGACTGCATGTCATTTCTTTCCCTCCAGATTCTGTCACATCAACCTGCTTCAGTGTGACCTATGCTGAAGGGAGGATGTGTTCTTCTGAGCAGCCCTGCTCCATCACATATCCCACAGGTTACAGCTACTGTATATTAGCTGACAATCACTGACAACAATAGTTTAAGGGTGCATTAGCATCAGGCTAATCTCACTACTGTAATAAGGCAGAGGGGGTCCACGGGGCGGCGCCGTCGCGCGTGCACCACACAATTGCTCAAATATACTCAGCTTGGCACGGGGAGCGCAGCACCAGATCAACCTGTGCGGCGCTAGAAATGAGTGCGCAATATTTCGAGTTAATGTAAAATATTAATCAGCCTCTATGGGCAAACAGTAAGAATTGCAACAGCAACAATATAACTTGTGTTTTCCTATACAAGTTTATGGCACAACCCATACGATTACAACATTTTACCTTTTTGTTACTGGCACAGTGACTTCAATTGTATTGCTCATGGGCATCCGGGTATATAGCGCAGTGGTAGCCTAGTGCCTACCAGCACAAGGGTCACAGGTTCAAACCCTCGTGTTACCTCCGAATTCGTCAGGCGTCCATACCGGTCCATACTCCATACAGGCAGAATTGGCCCTGTCTGTAGGTGGGAAGCCGGATTAAGGGTATGTGTCCTGGTCACTGCATCAGCGCCTCCTCTGGTCAGTTGGGGGCGCCTGATCCCCCACGGGCTATGTCCTGCCGGTGAAACTTATCACTGTCAGGTGAAAAGAAGCGGCTGGTGACTGCACATGTATCAGAGGAGCATGTGCTAGTCATTGTATTTATTTTTAAACAATGTAGCTAATAAAAAATTCCGCAGCCATTCAGTTCAGTAAGTGATGAAAAGTGTATTTATCATCTCCCAACAGAACTACATGTTAAAGTGACGCCTACCGGTGGACAGTCTGTCAAACTGACCTGTAGCATCAGCTGTACCCTGACTGACCCCAAACACATCTACATCTGGTGGTTCAAGAATGGGGTCCAAATATCCTTAAATAAAGACATGGTTTCCAGCTCCTCTGTTGCCAGCTACTTCTGTGCTGTAGACGACCATGAGGATCTCCGCTCTCCTGCAGTGTGTGAGTATGAAGCAGCTCATGGTGTATCAGAGGTGTAACTACCATAATGCAGGTGCTTTGGCGCCCATAACAGTTTAGAGCCCGCACTCCTCTTTATCTCACCACTATAATAAAACTGTCCAGTTCTATGATAGTGACGACACTATACACACAGCCACTAAGCTTTAACAGTAAGCAGTAAGTAGTATAATAGAGGGAAATCCGCGCTTCAGCTGACGAACTGCGCCCAACCGGTGCTTCTCAGAAAAGGGGACTGAGTGAACACATGAGAAAGAAACACTCTGGAGCACACGGTCAAAGTTAAGGCAATTTAATAAGTGCAAGCAGACTAACGTTTCGACACAAGGTGTCTTCTTCAGAGTCAAACAGAGACTTGGTGTAGATGACTGGTTAAATACTCCCACCAGGATAAAACCAGTCTCTCATTGGTGGGGCATGGTTAGAGTGTCATCAAAACACACAGCCAATGAGAGGGTACCACATAGCCTCTACTCAGGAAGCAAAACAGGGCAATACAAGACTGAATATAAGCAATGCATAGAAAAAAATGCATAGAAAATACTTGGAAATACTTACAAAATACAATCAATCAATCACAAATACAACACAGAATAATCACAGGAAGCAAGATAAACTGTTGTCTTCATTAAGACCAAAGGGCTCAATGGTGTTCAAAGTGTGGATCCAGTAGGCTTCTCTACAGAGGAGTTTCTTTACAATGTCGCCCCCTCTTGATAGTGGGGGGATTTTCTCTATCCCCCAGAACTTCAGAGAGGCAACAGACCCATGGTAGCCAGAGCATAATGACGTGCCATAGCATACTCCAAGTTTCTAGTTCTTATGGCAGTCTTGTGTTCGCCTATTCTGGCTTTGAGGGCGCGCTTGGTTTGGCCCACATACACCAAGCCACATGGACATTTAAGCATATACACAACATGGGTGCTGCTACAGTTAATGAATGCGTTTATTTTGAATTTTTTGCCTGTGCGCGGGTGTGTGAACTCCTTAGTGTCAGAGGAGTTTGAGCAGTGTGTGCAATGTCCACAACGGTAGAATCCAGTGGGCTGAGTTGGGAGCCAGGAAGGGGGAGCTGATATTGGGATGTCAGAGTGCACTAAGCGGTCTCTAAGGTTTCGTGCACGTCTGAAGGTGATGAGTGGAGGCTCGGCAACAATGTCTTTGAGAGCAGGATCGCTTTTCAGAATGTCCCAATGTTTGAGAACTGTGTGTTTGATTTGATTTGCCATGATGTTATATTCTGTAGAGAAACAGACAGGGGGAGGGGCTCTGCGCCTGGGTTTTTTAGAAAGGAGGGCGTGTCTGTCAGAGCGCACCGCTCGCTGATAGGCTGCATCAATGCACCCTACAGCATATCCTCTGGTTTGAAAGCGTTCTTTCATTGTGATGGCTTTTTCCTGGAAATCATTGTCCGTGCTGCAATTTCTGCGCAATCTCAGAAACTGTCCGACTGGGATGTTGTTTATCAGCTGTTTAGAGTGGTTGCTATCAGCTCTTAGAAGTGTGTTTCTACTCAGTGGTTTACGGAAAATGGTGGTTTGGAGCATGTCATTTGTATCCTTGCTGATGGTAAGGTCCAGGAAGTTTATCTCTGTGAGGCTATGTTCATGGGTGAAAGACAGAAATTCAGTTGTGGTGTTCAAATACTGGAAAAAGTCCCCCAGTTCATTCATGTTCCCTCTCCAGATGACGAAAATGTCGTCCACATATCTTTTAAACAGAGTTATTTTAGAGAGAAAAGGGTTAAGGCCGTTTCACACCGGTGCGGATTTTCGTGCGAATATTCGGCACGGAGATTTGCAACAAAATGTTTTAATGAGTTGCAATTGAACCTTGCACACCGAGGCGGAACATTCGTGCGGGGGTTTATTTTTCCGCACGGACTTTGACTTCCGCGGATTTTCGGATGCGGCAAGATACGTTTGACCAATGAAATCCTTTATTTACAACTGACGTCACATTGTAGTATGGAGCTGCGCTGCTGTTTGGCATGGTGATGATTAAATTTGTGTTCATAGCCTACTGTAACGTTACAGGCTATCTATAGCCTTCCTAGCGTGAACGTCCCCCCCAGTTTCCTCGTTTGTTTACAAACACTGATCCCTCGTATATCGTGATTTTTTTTTAAAGCAAAAGACGGTAAACAAAATAAATTACATGAAAATGCTCACCTCACACACTGCCAGTCGTTGTTCAGGGTCGATAGGTTTGCGGTAGTTTGTGTGTTTCCTCATTATGTGAGGGGCTATCATCCCCAACAGAGCCTCAAATTGCTCAACTCCCATTCTGAAATACTGCCTGAAGCGACCGTGATACAGGCGCAGCTCCTGGACCAGCTGATGAAACTCGCCATGTTCTGTCCGCCTCTCTCAAATTGGGTGAACCCAGAACCTTATTTTCCTCTTTCTCGTTTGTTTTCTCAGCAAAATGAGGAGCAGGTCATCATCACTGCTACTACTACTGCTTGACTCCATCGTGGTCTCTGCTCACTGTTTTTCCGCAGACGGAAAATGAACGTGGGAATGCGAATAATTCGCACCCGCACCTGTGTGTATAGTTTGCAATGCGGAAAATCCGCACTAAATATCGCATCGCATTTCGCAACGCATTCCGCACCGCACCAGTGAGAAACGGCCTTTAGAGGGGTTGAAAATGAATCTGTCCTCCCACAGACCCATTACGAGGCCTGCATAGGACGGGTCAAAGGCGCTACCCATGGACGTTGACCATTGGTCTTAAGACAACAGTTTATCTTGCTTCCTGTGATTATTCTGTGTTGTATTTGTGATTGATTGATTGTATTTTGTAAGTATTTCCAAGTATTTTCTATGCATTTTTTTCTATGCATTGCTTATATTCAGTCTTGTATTGCCCTGTTTTGCTTCCTGAGTAGAGGCTATGTGGTACCCTCTCATTGGCTGTGTGTTTTGATGACACTCTAACCATGCCCCACCAATGAGAGACTGGTTTTATCCTGGTGGGAGTATTTAACCAGTCATCTACACCATGTCTCTCTTTGACTCTGAAGAAGACACTTTGTGTGTCGAAACGTTAGTCTGCTTGCACTTATTAAATTGCCTTAACTTTGACCTTGTGCTCCAGATTGTTTCTTTCTCAGTAAGTAGTATACTCAATGAGCCAATGCATCTGCTCCATGGTGTCACATGATTTATTCATCAAAATAACACAGAATATCACTGAATATGTTTTCATCGGTTATGCTGCTCTGACACCACATTTTGTCAAGTATACAGACAGTAGAACCACGGTCTGTTTTAAATTGTGATGGGCAGGGCCCACTTTGAGCATCTTGCATTGGGGCCGTCTTGACTCGTTACACCACTGTACTTTATAACTTAACTCATTGAGTGCCAGCCACTTTTGGAGAACGGACGCTCCCAGTGCCAGAGTTTCAGAGCATTTTCAGTGATTTCTCGAGGCCCACAGAATATTGTGTGATATTACTATGTAAACACCGAACACGCACAAAGAACGAGGAGACTCTATTGTATCATCAGCAAAAAAAAGTTTATTGATACCATTTTCCGTTCTTTAGTTATCAGCCGGAGAAGATAGGTTGTTTTCAGCAAAAACAGGCGTTTCAAAATAGAAGCTGAGATATTCAGCCTTTTGTGAAATGAAGCATTTCAAGCACATTCACTGACTCTGAAGCTAATATTTTCTGATGTAGTGACGTGGTGTAGTTGTGTGGTGCCCTGCGTGCCCCACCCCCCTCTCCCCCCCCCCTTCAGCTGCAAACTCCTCCCCACACTAACACACAGCCTCACGCACCCAGCGTCTATTTTCGGAGGGCTCCGTTTTTGTGCGCCGGCTCCTAGCGCGACACCGAAAAGCCAAACCGGACTGCTGAGAATGGTTTGGCCCTTCGGCGTCGGGTGCTGCTTTTCTGGCGGCTAATCGTGTGGAGAAACTATGCAGCAGAGACAGAGGGGCTCAGTTGTGGGCACGGACTGCTGTTCGCAGGTAACGTTAGCTCCAGCCAGAGCAATCTACAGTATATGGCTCTGGCTGCAGCATGCATTGGTTTCTCTTTCATCACGGGGCTTTTTCCTGCTGTTTTCCTGACCTTTCTCTAATCTGGAGAGCACTGCCGCCACCTAATTGGTCCGTAAAATAGGTTATACACCTTCAATAGCTACAATATTTGTACAGGAGATGCACGAGGCTTTGATCCACGTCCCACCGTCAAAAAACGCATTTGACGCCGATCGACGTCATTGGCACTCAATGAGTTAAGATATGAGACATTTCTTTCATTAGTCTGCAATGTTTCAAACGCAGTAAGAAACATCACCATAACAACACACAAACATTATATTAATACTGTAACAAGCTGTTTCTTTGTCACACCATATTTATGAGATCCATATCATTGCTTACAGTAAGTATTGCAACAATAGTAATGATTGTGCTTAACTTTTATTTTTAATAACATATTCAATTATGGTAATGTTCATTTTGTACATACACATCACTGTCAATATTGGCTGCTCTGGTCACCACCACCTTGTTCAATATGACAATTTAGTCAAATAATCATTATTCCAGCATCATAGAGCAAGAAATGTTATATCATTCTGTGTCCATCAGGGCCTTACTGAACATTCATCTGTCTTTCATCTATATTTCAGGTACTGACTCAGTTAAGAACTGCTGGAGTGTGAATTATGTCAGCAGGAGAATCTGTGCCCTGGAAGGCTCTTCAGTGGACATTTCCTGTCATTACTCATATCCCAGTAACCTGCAGCAGCCCAAGAGTACATTTTGGTATATTATATGGAAACCTGACATGGTGTCTCCTGAAAGTCTGATTGAAGATGCACGTCATGTGTATCATGAAAACATGAAGAAGCAGCACATCCTGAGAATCACCAACCTGACAAAAAGTGACTCAGCAGAATACATATTCAGATTCCTAATAGATGAGCCAGGACAGAAATATTCTGGTTTGCCTGGAGTGACTATAATTGTGACAGGTAATCCTTCATTTTGTTCTTCCACACAGAACTTGAGCATGTTTCTTCTTCACCATGCTCTAGCTGCAGCAATCAGCAGTAATTATAGCGCCTCCATCAGGCCAATCTGTTTTATTATTTAAACACTGTGATGTTTTATCTCTGCAACTGCTGTGATCATGTATTGTGTTCAATTCATGGCTGCACACCAATTTCCCAAAGTGACACCTGACTTATCTTGAATTTGAGTTAATGAAGCTATGGTGAAGATAGGAGATTTTCACATGCTGTTAAAGTCTCTACTGACTGAAAGATATGTTTTACACTGAGTGATCAGTCTAACCATCTGTCAGCCCTGACAGTGCAGGTGACTCCTTCTGCCGTGGTGACAGAGGGCCAGAGAGTAACACTGACCTGTAGCACCAGCTGTCCTCTGCCTGACACCACCTACATCTGGTACCACAACAGACGAGCTCTGAGCCCACCAGAGAGCCAGCACAAACACCTGGTTCTAGACCCAGTCAGCAGTCTGCATGCAGGAGACTACTCCTGTGCTGTCACAAGCCTCCAACACATCAACTCCCCTGAAGAGACCCTCACTGTCACAGGTGAGCACGGCTTTAAGATATTTGATGATCTCAACCCAGACCCTCCAAAAATACTCTGTAAGTGTGAGTGAGTCACTCTGGTGAAATGGTGTATACTATAGCTTGTTGGCATGTGACAGGGTGATACTGGCTTGTTTGCAAACCATGTGATCATGCTGGGGGGCAACCAGCAGCAGGCTATATAGGAAGCTATAGGAAAGCACTAGCAAAATCAGACAAGTTTCTGGAAAACTCACTTCTCTTCATATGGATCATATCCTATATGTTTTGTGATCTTCTGGTGATACCTGAAGCATGGATCCAACCCTCTTGCATACTCGCTTTCCTCCATCCCCCCATAGTAGCTCATGGAGAGCTGCCCCCCAGCGATGTCTTTGGAATCACGTGGTTGCAAACAAGCTATAGGCATACTGTATAGTGACATTGGTTTGCAGCAACGATGCGGATAAGTACATCTGGTTTAAGAAGACTGGAAATGAAGGGCTTGTAAAGCTACATGTATTACCTGAGCTGAAGATGAATTCAGCCAGGTAGGAGCTCCACCACTTGAATAATCTGGAAAATAAACAGGATAGATTTGGTATTTGGGGAGGGAAGTGATTTGTAGATCAGTCAGGTGATGCAGGGAACAGTCTTTCTGGAGTCAGTCACAGAAATCTATCATAAAAACGTTACTCCTTAACACCAGTAATTGAACTGAAAAATGCTGTTCGCCCCTAATTCACATTTCCTTTGACCACAGGGACATGGACATCAGTAGCAGCTGCAGGAACCTCTGCTGTTCTCCTGGCTGTCATACTCCTCTCTGTCTTCCTGTGGATTAGGTGAGCAATACTGTGCTGTGTTTCAAAACAATGGCATTAAATCTCTTGTCTAAAATCAATTAATTGATTTACTTAATTTCACTAAGCAGAAGAAAGAGGGCCTCCACTCAGCCCTCTGGACCTGTGACACCAGACATCTACCAGCAGGTGAAGTACAGCAATTAAACAATTCCACAGCAAATAAAAACATTGGTGCTGTCTTATTTATTAGGAACTGTTCCATCTTTTCTCGAGTGCTCTTATGTTAACCTGCTCTGTCATAAATATCATTCTAGTGAAACAGAAATATATTGATCAGTATTTGTATGGGCACTGCAGCTTTTACTCTTGTAATTGCTTGTCGTAATTATGTTATATGTGTTTATGAGCCTTTTGTTAAATATGAAATGTCAGGCAGTCATGTCGTCCACCTCCGATATGATGGAGGTTCCTCCTTGACCACAACTACAGTACATTAGCTACTACAATAGCTTATCATAGCTATGCAGATGACACCCAACTCTACATAGCCCTCTCATCGGATGACTATGCCCCCATAGAGACACTGTGTCAGTGCCTTGCGCAAATTAATGATTGGATGTGCCAGAATTTTCTCCAACTTAATAAAGACAAAACAGAGATAATTGTCTTCGGCAAAAAAGAAGATAGGCTCAAAGTTACTGCTCACCTCGAATCCCTATCTTTGAAGCCAAAGGACCAGGTAAAAAATCTTGGCATTATTATTGACTCTGATCTAAATTTCAACTCCCACATCAAGCTTATAAGAAAATCTGCCTTCTATCATCTAAAAAATATAGCAAGGATTAGAGGCTACATGTCCAAACAAGATCTTGAAAAACTAATTCATGCTTTCATTTCTAGCAGGCTAGACTACTGCAACAGTCTTTTCAATGGTCTTCCCAAAAAAGCTATTAAACAACTACAGCTCATTCAGAATGCGGCTGCTAGAGTTCTAACAAGAACCAAGAAAGCTGAACACATTACACCAGTTCTCAAATCCCTGCATTGGCTGCCAGTAAATCTTAGAATAGACTTTAAAATTCTGCTAATAGTTTACAAATCTCTCAACGGGTCAGGCCCACACTACATCTCTGAAATGCTTCTACACTATGAACCATCCAGATCCCTGAGATCTTCAGGCACTGGTCTACTAATTGTCCCGAGGACCAAATCAAAACATGGTGAAGCCGCGTTCTCCCACTATGCCTCTCATAACTGGAACAAACTCCCTGAACACATTAGATCTGCCCCTACTCTGCCTATGTTTAAATCCAAGCTAAAGACCTTTATGTTTACTCTTGCTTTTAACTGCTACTAAACTACTGCCTCTCTCGGCCTGTAATTTAAAAAAAAAAGATTCCTGTACATTTCCAACAAATGGACTGTACATGTAATAATAATACTGAAGAGTGCCTTGTAACTTATTTAAAACAGAAATAATGTTTCATGTTTGTTAATTTGAGTATATATTTTAACTAAAACTGTCGGCTGTGTTTTTTATGTGTGTTTTTTTATATGTGCATTGCTTTGATGCTTGTTTTTTCGATTATTTTTTTGTAAAGCACCTTGAATTGCCTTGTGTATGAAAGGTGCTATATAAATAAAATTTGACTTGACTTGACTTGACATTAAATTACAAAACTAAGATACAGAACAACAGCTGT
>NW_028151503.1:26231-55540 GCF_964638095.1 Poromitra crassiceps | reverse complement strand
GGAGAGAGGGAGGTGAATGATAAATAGGAGAGAGTGGGAGGTGAATGATAAAGAGGAGAGAGAGGGAGGTGAATGATAAAGAGGAGAGAGTGGGAGGTGAATGATAAAGAGGAGAGAGTGGGAGGTGAATGATAAAGAGGAGAGAGAGGGAGGTGAATGATAAAGAGGAGAGAGGGAGGTGAATGATAAAGAGGAGAGAGAGGGAGGTGAATGATAAAGAGGAGAGAGAGGGAGGTGAATGATAAAGAGGAGAGAGAGGGAGGTGAATGATAAAGAGGAGAGAGTGGGAGGTGAATGATAAAGAGGAGAGACAGGGAGGCGAATGATAAAGAGGAGAGAGGGAGGTGAATGATAAAGAGGAGAGAGAGGGAGGTGAATGATAAAGAGGAGAGTGGGAGGTGAAAGATAAAGAGGAGAGAGAGGGAGGTGAATGATAAAGAGGAGAGAGAGCGAGGTGAATGATAAAGAGAGAGGGAGGTGAATGATAAAGAGGAGAGAGTGGGAGGTGAATGATAAAGAGGAGAGAGGGAGGTGAATGATAAAGAGGAGAGAGTGGGAGGTGAATGATAAAGAGGAGAGAGGGAGGTGAATGATAAAGAGGAGAGAGTGGGAGGTGAATGATAAAGAGGAGAGAGTGGGAGGTGAAAGATAAAGAGGAGAGAGTGGGAGGTGAATGATAAAGAGGAGTGGGAGGTGAATGATAAAGAGGAGAGAGTGGGAGGTGAATGATAAAGAGGAGAGAGTGGGAGGTGAATGATAAAGAGGAGAGAGGGAGGTGAATGATAAAGAGGAGAGAGGGAGGTGAATGATAAAGAGGAGAGAGAGGGAGGTGAATGATAAAGAGGAGAGAGAGGGAGGTGAATGATAAAGAGGAGAGAGAGGGAGGTGAATGATAAAGAGGAGAGAGAGGGAGGTGAATGATAAAGAGGAGAGAGTGGGAGGTGAATGATAAAGAGGAGAGAGAGGGAGGTGAATGATAAAGAGGAGAGAGGGAGGTGAATGATAAAGAGGAGAGAGTGGGAGGTGAATGTGAGATAAAGAGGAGAGAGTGGGAGGTGAATGATAAAGAGGAGAGAGTGGGAGGTGAATGATAAAGAGGAGAGAGTGGGAGGTGAAAGATAAAGAGGAGAGAGAGGGAGGTGAATGATAAAGAGGAGAGAGTGGGAGGTGAATGATAAAGAGGAGAGAGTGGGAGGTGAATGATAAAGAGGAGAAAGTGGGAGGTGAATGATAAAGAGGAGAGAGTGGGAGGTGAATGTGAGATAAAGAGAGAGTGGGAGGTTTGCTTGAGTTGAGTTGATCAGCATCCCCATTAGCTGCAGCTACATATACACACACGTATAGCACAGCCAACACACACCACACACCAAACACACAACAACACACTCAACCAACCACACACAACCCACAGCAACACACATCAAACAGACAACAACACATCAAACACACGTCAGGTTTTCAAGTCAAGTCAAGTTGATTTGTATAGCCCTAAATCACAAGCATGTCTCAGAGGGCTTCACAGAAAATCTGTAGAGCTAATTCTAGCTGACACAACAGTAGCAGATTACAGTAGTAATAATAACACATTGAACAATCATATGATAGAGAAATATAGAATAGAATGGGTGCCATGCTTTAGAATAGTGGGGGAGGAGAGATCAGGAAAGGAAGGAGGTGGGGAGGGTTCAGGGGAGGGAGAGCAGGGGGAATGTGAGAGAGGAGAGAGCAGGAGATTGATGAGGTGGGGAGGGAATGGGAACTGTTGGGGAGGAGAGGAGGTGGGGAAAGAGCAGGGGAAGGGGGAAAGAGGAGAGAGCAGGAGGAGGAGGAGGAAGGGGGGAGGGAGAGCGGGGGGATGTGGCGGAGGAGAGAGCAGGGAAAGGGAGGAGGTGGGGAGGGAATGAGAAATGTGGGGGAGGAGAGAGCAGGGAAGGAGCACACTCAATCACACACACAGCCAACAGCAACACACATCAAAAAGACAACACATCAAACACACAACACACTGAACCACACACACAACCCACAACAATACACAACAAACACACTCAACCAACCAACCAACCACACACATAACCCACAGCAACACACATCAAACAGACAACAGCATAGATCAAAAACACAACACACTGAACAACCAACACGTTCTCACTCCGACCACGTAACATATTGACGCTTTGTCCCGTCCCTTATGCGCCACTTGTTACTAACATGGTACCCTTGAGCGACCCATGAAACGACTTGGGCTTTCCGACTAAACTCAATGCAAACCCATAGAAGTCATCTTTGACGCTTATGGCAACTGCTCCCCCATCATCCTAACTGCTCGCCCATTAGTCAACTGCTCGCCCATTAGCGTCTGGGGGGAGGTTAGGTTTAGGCGTGGGGGGTGGGAGAGGTTAGGTTTAGGGTCTGGGGGAGGTTAGGTTTAGGCATGGGGGTGAGAGGTTAGGGTTAGGGTTAGGGTCTGGGGGAGGTTAGGTTTAGGCATGGGGGATGGGAGAGGTTAGGTTTAGGGTTAGGGTCTGGGAGAGGTTAGTTCCTCCAGACCCGGGGAGCACTTGACTAACGGGGGAGCAGTTAGGCTAATGGGAGAGCAGTTAGGCTAATGGGGGAGCAGTTGCCATAAGCGTCAAAGATTACTTCCATGGGTTTGCATTGAGTTTAGTCAGAAAGCCCAAGTCGTTTCATGTGTCGCTCAAGGGTACCATGTTAGTAACAAGCGACGCACAAGGGACGGGACAAAGCGTCAATATGCTACGCGCTCGGAGTGAGAACGGGTTGGAACAACACACACACACAACCCACAACAACACACATCAAACACACAACAAACACACTCAACCAACCAACCAACCACACACACACAACCCACAACAACACACATCAAAGATATAGAAATGAAGGTGTAAAAACCTACAAAAATAAAAACTAAAGAAATAATTGTGAAATAATTGTGAATCTCTCTGTCTCCGTATCTCTCGTACAGTTGTAGTTGTCAGGCCCTGCCACCGCTAAATCACCATCACACGCACGCACGCACACACACACACACACACACACACACACACACACACACACACACACACACACACACACACACACACACAAAGCCCTTGTGGGCCCCTGGTCAACCCAAGAAGGGCATTAACTGGGGAATCCGTGGGTGGAGGAAGGGTAATCCATTCTCTCTCACACACACACACACACACAGACGCACGCACGCACACACGCACACAGACACACACACAGACGCACACACACACACAGACGCACGCACGCACCGACACACACGCACACACACAAACGCGCACACACACACACACGGACGTGCACGCACGCACGCACGCACGCACACACACACAATTTCCCTCAGCAAGATTTCATAATCTGTCTGTGCGTGCGTGCATGCGTCTGTGTGTGTGTGTGTGTGTGCGTGCGTGCATGCGTCTGTGTGTGTGTGTGTGTGCGTGCGTGCATGCGTCTGTGTGTGTGTGTGTGTGCGTGCGTGCGTCTGTGTGTGTGTGTGTGTGTGTGTGCGTGCGCGCGTGCGTCTGTGTGTGTGTATGTGTGTGTGTGCGTGTGTGCGCGCGTCTGTGTGTGTGTGTGTGTGTGTGTGTGCGTGCGTGCGTGCGTGCGTCTGTGTGTGTGTGTGTGTGTGCGTGCGCGCGTGCATGCGTGCGTGTCTGTGTGTGTGTGTGCGTGCGTGCGTCTGTGTGTGTGTGTGTGTGTGTGTGCGTGCGTGCATGCGTGCGTCTGTGTGTGTGTGTGTGTGTGTGTGTGTGTGTGTGTGTGTGTGTGTGTGCGTCTGTGTGTGTGTGTGTGTGTGTGTGTGTGTGTGTGTGTGTGTGCGTGCGGGCGTGCGTCTGTGTGTGTGTGTGTGTGTGTGTGTGTGTGTGTGTGTGTGTGCGTGCGTCTGTGTGTGTGTGTGTGTGTGTGTGTGTGCGTGCGTGCGTGTGTCTGTGTGTGTGTGTGTGTGATATCTCAGTGGAGCGAGTGGAGCGTGTTTTGTCTTTATATGGTTCCCAGCTCTCATATTTGTTTAATGGTTGTCCGACACTAGTTTCCACTGGAAACCTCTCTCTCTCTCCCTCTCTCTGATCGCTTCATTCATCCTCAAGAAGAGATAATATCAATAAAACAATGTTCTGAGAGAGAGAGGGAGGAAAGTAAAGAGAGAGGATCCTGGAAAATAAGGGAGTTCCTATAATTACTACATTTGTGCATCGCTCCCTCCCCATCAGAGAGATAGAGAGAGAGTGAGGGAGAGAGAGAGACAGGGAGGGAGGGAGGGAGGGAGAGAGAGAGACAGGGAGGGAGGGAGGGAGAGTGAGACAGACAGGGAGGGAGGGAGTGAGGGAGAGAGAGAGACAGGGAGGGAGGGAGGGAGAGAGAGAGACAGGGAGGGAGAGAGAGAGAGAGACAGGGAGGGAGGGAGGGAGAGAGAGAGACAGGGAGGGAGGGAGGGAGAGAGAGAGACAGGGAGGGAGGGAGAGAGAGAGACAGGGAGGGAGGGAGAGAGACAGGGAGGGAGGGAGGGAGAGAGACAGGGAGGGAGGGAGAGCAAGAGACAGGGAGGGAGGGAGAGAGACAGGGAGGGAGGGAGGGAGAGAGAGAGACAGGGAGGGAGGGAGAGCAAGAGACAGGGAGGGAGGGAGAGAGACAGGGAGGAAGGGAGAGAGAGAGAAAGGTAGGGAGGGAGAGCGAGAGACAGGGAGGGAGGGAGAGCAAGAGACAGGGAGGGAGGGAGAGAGACAGGGAGGGAGGGAGGGAGAGAGAGAGACAGGGAGGGAGGGAGAGCAAGAGACAGGGAGGGAGGGAGAGAGACAGGGAGGGAGGGAGGGAGAGAGAGAGACAGGGAGGGAGGGAGAGCAAGAGACAGGGAGGGAGGGAGAGAGAGAGAGAGACAGGGAGGGAGGGAGAGCGAGAGACAGGGAGGGAGGGAGAGAGACAGGGAGGGAGGGAGAGAGAGAGACAGGGAGGGAGGGAGAGCAAGAGACAGGGAGGGAGGGAGGGAGAGAGAGAGACAGGGAGGGAGGGAGAGCGAGAGACAGGGAGGGAGGGAGAGAGAGAGACAGGGAGGGAGAGAGAGAGAGAGACAGGGAGGGAGGGAGAGAGAGAGGGAGAGAGACAGGGAGGGAGGGAGAGAGAGAGGGAGAGAGACAGGGAGGGAGGGAGAGAGAGAGGGAGAGAGACAGGGAGGGAGGGAGAGAGAGAGGGAGAGAGACAGGGAGGGAGGGAGAGAGAGAGGGAGAGAGACAGGGAGGGAGGGAGAGAGAGAGGGAGAGAGACAGGGAGGGAGGGAGAGAGAGAGGGAGAGAGACAGGGAGGGAGGGAGAGAGAGAGGGAGAGAATCATGACAGCAGTTCATTCTCTCCACCTGCAGGTCACATTGTTCCACAGCAGATGATTCAAAACAATATGAGTGCAGAAATCACACCCAGGTGCTGAAGTCAGTGGTGCAGACATACAGACACCACTTAACCAATTTTAACCAACAAGAGAAGAAGACAATTGCTGGAATGACATCACTGATGACATCACAACTGCCCGACTGACATCACTTCACTCACAAATTGTGACTAAGCTTAGATCACATGCTCGAGTGACATCACAGTTGAGCAATTGCAAAAGCTTGCAATACACACACACACACACACACACACACACACACACCCTAACCCCCTTCCAGGTGACTACTAGGGTTGGGCGAGAGTACTCGTTTGTAACGTCAGTACTCGAGTTAACATTTCAACTGTTCGGGTACTCGCCCCACCCCCCACGTGGATCTGGAGATACAGCTAATAATAAGAGTCATGTTTGGAAGTATTTTGACAAACACGATGAAAACACTGTGCAGGTCAAGATATGCAAAGTGAAACTTGCAAAACAGACATACCAGCGTGCAGTACCAGCCCTCCAGGCTGGTACGCAAGCTCAAGGATCTGGGACTAAACACAGCAATGTGTGACTGGATCCTGGATTTCCTGACAGATCGCTGCCAGGTGGTGAGGGTGGGCAACCTCACCTCCTCCCCACTGACCATCAGCATAGGAGCGCCCCAGGGGTGCGTCTCCAGCCCCTTCTGGTACGACCTCTACACCCACAACTGCGTGGCGACTCAAACTTCGAACACCATCGTGAAGTTTGCAGACAACACAGCAGTCGTGGGGGCTGATCTCGGGGGGGCGACGAGACGGCCTACAGAGAGGAGGTGGGGGCCCTGGAACAATGGTGCCAGGACAACCACCTCTCTCTGAACGTCTCCAAGACCAAGGAGATCATTGTAGACTACAGGAGAAGGGGGGGCGCACACCCCCCAATCACCATCAACGGCACAGTGGTGGAAAGGGTGGACAGCTTCAAGTACCTGGGAGTCAACATCCACCAGGACCTGACTTGGGCCGGCCACACCGCCACTGTTGTCAAAAAGGCCCAACAGCGAATACACGGACTCAGGCGCCTGAAGAAATTTGGGCTAAGGCCAGAAATCCTTAGGGACTTTTACAGAGGCACCATTGGCTGACTGGCTGCTTCACCACCTGGTACGGGAACTGTACCACCATGGACCGCAGGGCGCTACGAAGAGTGAGACACGCGGCCCAGCACGTAACAGGATGTGAGTTGCCAGAACTGCATGAACTGTATAACCAGCGGTGCCTCAGGAGGTCCCTGAAGATCATCAAAGACACAAACCATCCCCACAACAGCCTGTTCTCCCCGTTACCCTCAGGGAGGAGATACAGGGTTCCAAAAGCACGCACAAATCGCTTGAGGGACAGTTTCTTCCCGCAGGCCACGAGACTCCTTAACATACACAAATAGTGTAGTAGCTGTACTGTACCATTATGTATGTCTAATGTTTAATTGTATGTTTAATTAGGTATATGCTATTTGCACCTGTATGTCAAATACGTCGAATTTAAAATGTTTAAGCACGTCTAAAGTATGCACATGACATGTGCACCTATGTGCAGTGAATATGCCACTGTCTCTGACTTGTCTTATCACTCTACTGCCTTATTGCTTGTTGTGTCTCTTGTTGTTTTTGCACTCATATGCCCTGTTACATTTGTACTATGTTGTAAACGGAGTCCACAGCACAAGAATTTCACACGTGATACTTGTACCATGGAGTGACAATAAAAATCTTGAATCTTGAATCTTGAATCATACAGCGTGCTAACCCATACAACAAGGTGAACATCAACATACAACAAGGTGAACATCAACATACAACAAGGTGAACATCAACATACAACAAGGTGAACATCAACGGGGATGAAACGGGATGAAAAGCAGTTTGGCATCAGCTTGTTTGCTAGCAGTAACAAACGGCTTTGTTGTGATGCCGTCAGGGCAGAGAACATTTCCCAGCTGGAGACATGCTCCCGTTAAGAGAGCGTATCTCCTTGTTGTGGAGCCAGAGTAGCTAAGCTACAAGCCACCATCAGAGAACAACAGCTACAAGCTACCATCAGAGAACAACAGCTACAAGCCACCATCAGAGAACAACAGCTACAAGCCACCATCAGAGAACAACACCTACAAGCTACCATCAGAGAACAACACCTACAAGCTACCATCAGAGAACAACAGCTACAAGCTACAATCAGACAACAACACCTACAAGCTACCATCAGAGAACAACAGCTACAAGCTACCATCAGAGAACAACAGCTACAAGCTACCATCAGAGAACAACAGCTACAAGCTACAATCAGACAACAACACCTACAAGCTACCATCAGAGAACAACAGCTACAAGCTACCATCAGAGAACAACACCTACAAGCCACCATCAGAGAACAACAGCTACAAGCTACCATCAGAGAACAACACCTACAAGCCACCATCAGAGAACAACAGCTACAAGCTACCATCAGAGAACAACAGCTACAAGCCTCCATCAGAGAACAACACCTACAAGCTACCATCAGAGAACAACAGCTACAAGCTACAATCAGACAACAACACCTACAAGCTACCATCAGAGAACAACAGCTACAAGCTACCATCAGAGAACAACACCTACAAGCTACCATCAGAGAACAACACCTACAAGCTACCATCAGAGAACAACAGCTACAAGCTACCATCAGAGAACAACAGCTACAAGCTACCATCAGAGAACAACACCTACAAGCTACCATCAGAGAACAACAGCTACAAGCTACCATCAGAGAACAACAGCTACAAGCTACCATCAGAGAACAACACCTACAAGCTACCATCAGAGAACAACAGCTACAAGCCACCATCAGAGAACAACACCTACAAGCTACCATCAGAGAACAACAGCTACAAGCCACCATCAGAGAACAACAGCTACGAGGGTGGCCGCTTTCTCACCGGCCTTGAAAGCCGGAAAATGGGATCCACGCCTCCGATGTGAAAGTGGTGAACGGTTGGTGGGTAATTGTTGTACGCCTTTTGTTCCGCCAGTGGACCTAGTCACAGTGCCGGGTTACCCTGCAACCTGCCTCCACCTGATAGTGTAGGAGCGGCAAGCCGGAACGGTGCGAATGGTCAGCTCATTCATAAAAACAAATAGCAGTCTCTGGCGAGTTGGTCTGAGGATATTCCCTCTGGAAACCAGCTCCAGAACCGCAATCTGTCTAGCTAGCCAGTTGTGCATTCTCTTACAAAAACTACTAACGTTATAGTAGTCATGAGATTGCGTAAAAAACATGACATGTACGTCATAAATCGACTTTTCACCCCCACCACCACCTCAAAGAAAACATGCATATGGCCAATTCCAACGCCTATGTATTTGTAATTGTGAGACGGATTTGTACATCATATATTTTTGTGTAACCTCATCTCATATTATTTCATTATATTTCTTGTACTCTCTTTCATTATTTTCAAAGTGTTTGATACACCTGGTTTGTCTGTGTTTAAGCCCTGAAGAAGATTTAGCTCCTACAATAAAGGCTCTTGAAGTATGTCCTTCCTCTCAGTTATATTGTTATATGTGTCCTTTAATTTCTTATGGTTATTGTGGTATTAATTATGTTATATTGTTATATGTGTCCTTTAATTTCTTATGGTTATTGTGGTATTAATTATGTTATATTGTTATATGTGTCCTTTAATTTCTTATGGTTATTGTGGTATTAATTATGTTATATTGTTATATGTGTCCTTTAATTTCTTATGGTTATTGTGGTATTAATTATGTTATATTGTTATATGTGTCCTTTAATTTCTTATGGTTATTGTGGTATTAATTATGTGGCTATCTCCCCGCTCTACCTGCTCACATGCTGTCTCATGATGTTTCCACTCATATGTTGCTGTTGCTGTGAATGGCTGTGCTGCCCCCTGCTGGAGGCTGCAGGCACCACACTGCAAGAGCCGCTGCCTTTCCTTTTATTGTGTGTGTGCATGCGTGCATGCGTGTGTGTGTGTGTGTGTTGTTTGTGTGTGTGTGTGTGTGTGTGTGTGTGTGTGTGTGTGTGTCTGGGGGCGTGTGTTTGCGTGTGTGTGTGTGTGTGCGCGTGTGTTTGTGTGTGCGTGTGCGTGTGCGTGTTTGTATGTGCGCACATGTGTGTGTGTTCTCTCACTGTTGAGCAGCCAGCAGACGGTGGGAGGCGGTCTTCCCTCCAATGAGCACTGCAGAATCAGTCCCTGTCCCTCCCTCACACAGCCACCCTGCACAGAGCTGAGGAAGACTGGAGCCTACAGACAGACAGACAGACAGACAGACAGGCAGACAGGCAGACAGGCAGACAGACAGACAGACAGACAGGCAGACAGGCAGACAGGCAGACAGACAGACAGACAGGCAGACAGACAGGCAGACAGACAGGCAGACAGGCAGGCAGGCAGGCAGACAGACAGACAGAGAGAGGATATTATTGGTGGAGGAGCCAAAGTGGTAAAGACCTTGTGTGTGAACAAATAACTTTGTCGTGTGTTTCCTTTCTTCATTTGAATTTATTTAAATTGGTTTATTTTTCATTCAAGGATGTTATGTTGATTATGGATCAACAAAAATAAACAGATGTATAGTTTTGCCATCAAACACCCTCTGGATTTTACCTTGACATCTCCAATTATCTCATGAAGCTTAAGTGAAAATTCTTAAAGATGAGACCTGTCAGTTGTCATTCATTCACTCTCCTTCATTTATTCTGGATTCCTAAACAACACTATTTTTTTTTCAGCAGAAAAAAGTGAAAAAGTGTTTAATAGCCACAGTAAGTAGTCAGATTACAAATGAGTGTTTAATAGCCACAGTAAGTAGTCAGATTACAAATGAGTGTTTAATAGCCACAGTAAGTAGTCAGATTACAAATGAGGAACCCTCCACTTGAAAAGGTGGTCTGGGGAGCTCTTTGGCGTGCCGGGGCACAGAACACTTGCGAGTGTGAAAGCCAACCGTTCCAAACCACATAGACAACACACGGGCGAGGATAAACTCCAGGCATAGTTGATGTGCCGTCCATTCCGTTTCCGAGCGCGGAAGAAATGTTGTAATGTGAAAACTGACCAGCGGGGGAGAGGGGAGGGGGGCAATCGCTCCCGGGTGCGGAACAGAACGGAACGAAAGCAGTGGTTCCCAGTGAGAAAGCATCCTTAGTGTAAGTATGCATGCAGTGCAGCGGTCACATCAGTAGTAGAAAGCAATACAGAAAAACAATCACAAAAATATGTCCTTTAAAGTGACATATGATGGGGAGGGGGGATAATGCCTCTGGATTCATGTTTGTGGGACGCCGGCCCGTTACTGAGCCTGTTGTGCTCAGGAAGCATCGGGATTTACTGTGTTGGTTTTCTTAGTTAGATCTTCAGATCTTCAGACCAGGACCTACTTGCTGTTCCTCGCTCGAGGCTTCAGACTAAAGGTGACAGAGCTTTTCCATCTGTAGCTCCCAAGTTATGGAACACCCTTCCACCGGTCATACGATCTGCTGCATCTATTGACATCTTTAAAAAGCAGCTAAACACTCATCTATACATTCTGTTAATATTTAATTCTTGAACCTGTTTGAACTGTTTTTGATCTTGTGAAGCACTTTGTGACTCTGGTCTATAAATCAACTTTACTTACTTATTATTTAAGTGTAGTAGATGATCCTACTTTTCTATTTTGCATGGTGATGTGTGTGTGTGTGTGTGTGTGTGTGTGTGTGTGTGTGTGTGTGTGTGTGTGTGTGTGTGTGTTTGAGAGAGAGAGTGAGAGTTGATTGATGCTGTGCATCATTGTGGGCCTCATACATTATGCCTTATACATTTTTCAGTGTGAGACAGAGACTGACCTGAGCTCCAGCAATCTGAGGCAGCGGGACGGCAGGTTTCCTCCCCGCCACCAGGGGGAGCCGAGGGGCTTCAGTCCTCCAGGAGGCTGCAGGCCGGGGCCGAGGCGGGGCCGGGGAGGTCTGGTGCCCGAGCCGGTCCACAGGAGGAGGCTTCTGTCCGGGGCTGCTGCTGGGAACACTGGCCTCAGCTAGACAGACTGGCCTGGAAGATAATAATGATGATGATGATGATCATTATTATTATTATATTATATATTTTAAACGCACTACATGCACTTTTTCTGCCCACTAAATGCTGCGCTAGAGCAGTCGTAAACAAAAACAGTCTATGAGTTCAAATACCTGGGTATGCAGTGCACCTATTTAATAATGTATGCAAAACAAATCACAACAATCTAATTTCTTTAGTTTTTCACAGTTTTTCACATCAAAAGTTCATTTTTCAAGATTTTATTGATAACAGTAATTTACAGTTTGCTGACCATTACTATCAGGTGTTGAGACCAGAGTATCTCCATCTGTATAACAGAAATCATGTCCATCAGTTAAATGCTCAAAAAACAATGGAGATGATTGTGGATTACAGGAGGAACAAAGCCCCACCTTCCCCCATCACCCTGGGTGACTCCCCAATCAACACTGTGGAGTCCTTCCACTTCCTGGGGACCATCATCAGCCAGGACCTAAAATGGGAGCTGAACATCAGAGCTCTCACCAAGAAGGCACAGCAGAGGATGTACTTTGTGCGGCAGCTGAAGAAATTCAAAGTGGCAAAGGCCACGATGGTGCACTTCTACACCTCCATCGTTGAGTCCATCCTCACCTCCTCCATCACCGTCTGGTATGCTGCTGCCACTCTCAAAGACATTAACAGAGTTCAGCGCATCATCCGCTGCGCTGAGAAGATAATCGGATGCAACCTGCCATCCCTCCAGGACCTGCATGCAGCCAGGACACTGAAGCGGTCTCGCAAGATCATGGCTGACCCCTCCCACCCTGGCCACAAACTCTTTAAGACACTCCCCCACGGCAAGAGACTGAGGTCTGCCAAGACCAGAACCACCCGCCACAAGACCAGCTTCTTCCCAACCACCATCAGCCTCACCAACAAGGCCCGGAAACCCCTTCCGCCAAGGGCCTCACCAACAACCCCCCCCCCCCCCCCAACACACAAACTCACTACCTCCTCCTAAACTCAACCCAACTCCCCCCCCCCCATAAAACTGTAACTCATATCTAATTTAATGCCTGTTTAACTGGGACTGTAAATTCCCTGCAGATGTAATGCCTATTTAACTTAGCCTGTAAATTTAATGTACATTCAATGTAAACTCTTATTTAACTCCGACTGTAAATTAATGTAAATCCACTGCCTGTTTAACGTCTATTTAACTCCGTCTGTAAATCTCATGTAAATTCGACGTAAATTCATATTTATCATCCACAGAACACTTCACCACTCATGTACATATTGTATATATTTACTCGATTTGATTGCACTTGCAACTTTGTGATTGTCTTTAGTTATCTTCCTACTTCTTATCTCTGTATATTGATGTGACCGCTACGCTGCATACAGACACTAAGACAAATTCCTCCTATGTAACTTGCATACTGTGGCAATAAAAGTGATTCTGATTCTGATTCTGATCAGCCACACCTGAAAAGAAGGTGAAGAGGAGGACTTCCATTCCTTCAGAATGAATCTTTTTGCGACAGTTGTCCCCAGTGTCAGATATTGTTGCACAGCTGTAGGGAAGTTCAGAGAGGACTCAGAACAGCCGAAGATGGCGAGTTCTGCCTCCAACTGTAGGGTTATTTTGTAGGCCTTAGAATACCAGTCAATATTTTGGCCCAGAATCCCGTTAATGAAGAGCAGAACCAGAAGGCACGAGATAGTGTGCCCTCTGACACCTGACACCTGTAGCTACTGTAATATCATGTGACTAGCTAATGTAGCTACTGTAATATCATGTGACTAGCTAATGTAGCTACTGTAATGCCATGTGACTAGCTAATGTAGCTACTGTAATGTCATGTGACTAGCTAATGTAGCTACTGTAATGCCATGTGACTAGCTAATGTAGCTACTGTAATGCTATGTGACTAGCTAATGTAGCTACTGTAATGCCATGTGACTAGCGAATGTAGCTACTGTAATGTCATGTGACTAGCTAATGTAGCTACTGTAATGCCATGTGACTAGCTAATGTAGCTACTGTAATGCCATGTGACTAGCTAATGTAGCTACTGTAATATCATGTGACTAGCTAATGTAGCTACTGTAATGCCATGTGACTAGCTAATGTAGCTACTGTAATGTCATGTGACTAGCTAATGTAGCTACTGTAATGCCATGTGACTAGCTAATGTAGCTACTGTAATGCCATGTGACTAGCTAATGTAGCTACTGTAATGCCATGTGACTATCTAATGTAGCTACTGTAATATCATGTGACTAGCTAATGTAGCTACTGTAATGTCATGTGACTAGCTAATGTAGCTACTGTAATGCCATGTGACTAGCTAATGTAGCTAGCTACTGTAATGCCATGTGACTAGCTAATGTAGCTACTGTAATGCCATGTGACTAGCTAATGTAGCTACTGTAATAGCATGTGACTAGCTAATGTAGCTACTGTAATGCTATGTGACTAGCTAATGTAGCTACTGTAATGTCATGTGACTAGCTAATGTAGCTACTGTAATGCCATGTGACTAGCTAATGTAGCTACTGTAATGTCATGTGACTAGCTAATGTAGCTACTGTAATGCTATGTGACTAGCTAATGTAGCTACTGTAATATCATGTGACTAGCTACTGTAGCTACTGTAATGCTATGTGACTAGCTAATGTAGCTACTGTAATGCTATGTGACTGAAGATGTTTAGATAATAAAAGCCACTGACCTGACAGAGTCAGCAGGAGAACCTGAGAGGAGACAAAACAATATGCATTAGTGCTGCACGATTAATCGAATCGCAATCGCAATCGCGATGTCAGCACGTGCGATTGCATAACCGCAAAAGTGTGCGATTATTTTATTTTTTTCACGTCTTTTTGAGTGTGTGTGTGTGTGTGTGAGAGCCTCCTTTAAACTAACGTTACACGCGACGCAGCAAACACACGTTTCTCAGCCATCACACTGGGCATCAATACTAGCGGGAGACTTCTCCCATGCACTCCCGCAAATAAGTAATGTTATGTGCAGCAAGGTACATATTATCTACAGAGAGGGCGAGAGAGAACATCCATGATCGCTAACAGCAAGCTATGCTAATAACTAGCTAGCCGTTCGTTCAGAAACGCATGTAAACAGCCGTGTGATCAGTGAGAACGTCAGTAAAATAAGGAGAGAGCTGCAGGTGCTTATGCAGAACTAGTGCGCGATTAAGTACACAGTGGGGATGACCCGCTGTGATGAAGAATATAACGAGATTAACAAGGTTGATAGCAAAACACTGTCGCAGCTGCCAGCACTGGCAGCATCACCTCCAGGCTAGCTAACTAGCCTGTCACATGACGCCTTCATGGTCCCCTCGTTAAAAGTCTGCAGATGCACGTTCTCACCTCTCTCTCTCAAGAAGCGTCACGTGAGTGTGGCGTTTAAGGCCATCTGTCGCTACAAAATAAATAAACGGGGTGTATCATTCATTAGTATTGCTGGACAGACATGTAACTAACTTTGCAACTTTGCTGAGCCATCTTCTATGTGCTGTAACACAGTGCAGTTTCTATTTGACTGGTGTTTCTTTTTTACATGTTTGGGACAGGCAAATGTCTCAAAATGTTTTATTTTTTTGTAAAGATAATTATTGTGCTTGCAGATAGGCAAGCACAATCTTAGAATCTCTCATACTTCTTTATTTCTTTCTTTATTATTGTGCTTGCAGATAGGCAAGCACAATCTTAGAATCTCTCATACTTAATTTTTCTTCTATCCAAAAGTTTGCTTCACCATTTCTCCTACAGTTTTCACACTACACAGACATGGGAGACATCAAAACGTGCGGCTCATTGAGGAATCGTGTGCATTTGGATTGCTAAGGGTTTCGTTCGCCGGTTTTCGCGATATTGGCGTTAACGTACGATTTTTTTCCCCATTCACTTGAATGGGGTTTCGAAATCGTTGGCATTAAATTAGCTCTAGCTCAGACACCGTATGACCTGCTATTACCAAACTTTGTAGGTAGGTTTACAGAGTCACCTTTTACTCTGTGCGGGAAAATTCCACTATTTGACCAGATGGTGGCGCTATAACAGCCGTCCTTACGTTTTGGTCCATAACTTTTGAACCGTAAGGGCTACATTCAAAATTCTTTTTTCCCTGGATTCCTTGGGTCATTCCGCATCTGCTGATATAGGCCCCGCCCATTTCCGTCTAACTAGATTTTCCGCCATTTTGAATTTTGTCGAAAAGCGTTTTTTCGCTATTTCTCCTTCAAATTTTGCCCGATCTTCACCAAACCACATCACACAGCGTGTGTGGACTGTCCCGCACAAAACTTATTTTGCGTTTTTTTTTAATTCCGCACCGTTGCTATATAATCGACCTCCAAAGTTCTGTGGGTGGGGCCTATTTCACAAAGATCGTCCGATGCTAACCAAACTTGGTACAGGTGTGGACGGATGTACTCTGAGCCTATAGGACAAATATTTTGTCATTTCGCCTCTAGGGGGCGCTATAGCAGCATTCAGTACCTGTACCTTCTAAATTGTTTTATTTTGAAGGGCGGCAGGAAGTGCTGATTCATTGGAATTATGGCCAGCCTTGCTTCTTGTATGACACTTGACACTTCTGAGCTGATTTCAGAAAAGAAAGTGTCATTTGGCGTGTAGGGGGCGCTATTGTTTGCCTATGGGGGGCGCTACAGCAACGTATCTCCGCAACCGTAAGTCGTAGAGACTCACGGATGGCGGCGTTGGACTCGGGGTGGAAAATTAGCTGAACGAGGCCCGGAATCAGGATCGCACCTTCCGTTTCCGAGATAAAAGCAATTATTATTGTGCTTGCAGATAGGCAAGCACAATCTTAGAATCTCTCATACTTAATTTTTCTTCTATCCAAAAGTTTGCTTCACCATTTCTCCTACAGTTTTCACACTACACAGACATGGGAGACATCAAAACGTGCGGCTCATTGAGGAATCGTGTGCATTTGGATTGCTAAGGGTTTCGTTCGCCGGTTTTCGCGATATTGGCGTTAACGTACGATTTTTTTCCCCATTCACTTGAATGGGGTTTCGAAATCGTTGGCATTAAATTAGCTCTAGCTCAGACACCGTATGACCTGCTATTACCAAACTTTGTAGGTAGGTTTACAGAGTCACCTTTTACTCTGTGCGGGAAAATTCCACTATTTGACCAGATGGTGGCGCTATAACAGCCGTCCTTACGTTTTGGTCCATAACTTTTGAACCGTAAGGGCTACATTCAAAATTCTTTTTTCCCTGGATTCCTTGGGTCATTCCGCATCTGCTGATATAGGCCCCGCCCATTTCCGTCTAACTAGATTTTCCGCCATTTTGAATTTTGTCGAAAAGCGTTTTTTCGCTATTTCTCCTTCAAATTTTGCCCGATCTTCACCAAACCACATCACACAGCGTGTGTGGACTGTCCCGCACAAAACTTATTTTGCGTTTTTTTTTAATTCCGCACCGTTGCTATATAATCGACCTCCAAAGTTCTGTGGGTGGGGCCTATTTCACAAAGATCGTCCGATGCTAACCAAACTTGGTACAGGTGTGGACGGATGTACTCTGAGCCTATAGGACAAATATTTTGTCATTTCGCCTCTAGGGGGCGCTATAGCAGCATTCAGTACCTGTACCTTCTAAATTGTTTTATTTTGAAGGGCGGCAGGAAGTGCTGATTCATTGGAATTATGGCCAGCCTTGCTTCTTGTATGACACTTGACACTTCTGAGCTGATTTCAGAAAAGAAAGTGTCATTTGGCGTGTAGGGGGCGCTATTGTTTGCCTATGGGGGGCGCTACAGCAACGTATCTCCGCAACCGTAAGTCGTAGAGACTCACGGATGGCGGCGTTGGACTCGGGGTGGAAAATTAGCTGAACGAGGCCCGGAATCAGGATCGCACCTTCCGTTTCCGAGATAAAAGCAATTATTATTGTGCTTGCAGATAGGCAAGCACAATCTTAGAATCTCTCATACTTAATTTTTCTTCTATCCAAAAGTTTGCTTCACCATTTCTCCTACAGTTTTCACACTACACAGACATGGGAGACATCAAAACGTGCGGCTCATTGAGGAATCGTGTGCATTTGGATTGCTAAGGGTTTCGTTCGCCGGTTTTCGCGATATTGGCGTTAACGTACGATTTTTTTCCCCATTCACTTGAATGGGGTTTCGAAATCGTTGGCATTAAATTAGCTCTAGCTCAGACACCGTATGACCTGCTATTACCAAACTTTGTAGGTAGGTTTACAGAGTCACCTTTTACTCTGTGCGGGAAAATTCCACTATTTGACCAGATGGTGGCGCTATAACAGCCGTCCTTACGTTTTGGTCCATAACTTTTGAACCGTAAGGGCTACATTCAAAATTCTTTTTTCCCTGGATTCCTTGGGTCATTCCGCATCTGCTGATATAGGCCCCGCCCATTTCCGTCTAACTAGATTTTCCGCCATTTTGAATTTTGTCGAAAAGCGTTTTTTCGCTATTTCTCCTTCAAATTTTGCCCGATCTTCACCAAACCACATCACACAGCGTGTGTGGACTGTCCCGCACAAAACTTATTTTGCGTTTTTTTTTAATTCCGCACCGTTGCTATATAATCGACCTCCAAAGTTCTGTGGGTGGGGCCTATTTCACAAAGATCGTCCGATGCTAACCAAACTTGGTACAGGTGTGGACGGATGTACTCTGAGCCTATAGGACAAATATTTTGTCATTTCGCCTCTAGGGGGCGCTATAGCAGCATTCAGTACCTGTACCTTCTAAATTGTTTTATTTTGAAGGGCGGCAGGAAGTGCTGATTCATTGGAATTATGGCCAGCCTTGCTTCTTGTATGACACTTGACACTTCTGAGCTGATTTCAGAAAAGAAAGTGTCATTTGGCGTGTAGGGGGCGCTATTGTTTGCCTATGGGGGGCGCTACAGCAACGTATCTCCGCAACCGTAAGTCGTAGAGACTCACGGATGGCGGCGTTGGACTCGGGGTGGAAAATTAGCTGAACGAGGCCCGGAATCAGGATCGCACCTTCCGTTTCCGAGATAAAAGCAATTATTATTGTGCTTGCAGATAGGCAAGCACAATCTTAGAATCTCTCATACTTAATTTTTCTTCTATCCAAAAGTTTGCTTCACCATTTCTCCTACAGTTTTCACACTACACAGACATGGGAGACATCAAAACGTGCGGCTCATTGAGGAATCGTGTGCATTTGGATTGCTAAGGGTTTCGTTCGCCGGTTTTCGCGATATTGGCGTTAACGTACGATTTTTTTCCCCATTCACTTGAATGGGGTTTCGAAATCGTTGGCATTAAATTAGCTCTAGCTCAGACACCGTATGACCTGCTATTACCAAACTTTGTAGGTAGGTTTACAGAGTCACCTTTTACTCTGTGCGGGAAAATTCCACTATTTGACCAGATGGTGGCGCTATAACAGCCGTCCTTACGTTTTGGTCCATAACTTTTGAACCGTAAGGGCTACATTCAAAATTCTTTTTTCCCTGGATTCCTTGGGTCATTCCGCATCTGCTGATATAGGCCCCGCCCATTTCCGTCTAACTAGATTTTCCGCCATTTTGAATTTTGTCGAAAAGCGTTTTTTCGCTATTTCTCCTTCAAATTTTGCCCGATCTTCACCAAACCACATCACACAGCGTGTGTGGACTGTCCCGCACAAAACTTATTTTGCGTTTTTTTTTAATTCCGCACCGTTGCTATATAATCGACCTCCAAAGTTCTGTGGGTGGGGCCTATTTCACAAAGATCGTCCGATGCTAACCAAACTTGGTACAGGTGTGGACGGATGTACTCTGAGCCTATAGGACAAATATTTTGTCATTTCGCCTCTAGGGGGCGCTATAGCAGCATTCAGTACCTGTACCTTCTAAATTGTTTTATTTTGAAGGGCGGCAGGAAGTGCTGATTCATTGGAATTATGGCCAGCCTTGCTTCTTGTATGACACTTGACACTTCTGAGCTGATTTCAGAAAAGAAAGTGTCATTTGGCGTGTAGGGGGCGCTATTGTTTGCCTATGGGGGGCGCTACAGCAACGTATCTCCGCAACCGTAAGTCGTAGAGACTCACGGATGGCGGCGTTGGACTCGGGGTGGAAAATTAGCTGAACGAGGCCCGGAATCAGGATCGCACCTTCCGTTTCCGAGATAAAAGCAATTATTATTGTGCTTGCAGATAGGCAAGCACAATCTTAGAATCTCTCATACTTAATTTTTCTTCTATCCAAAAGTTTGCTTCACCATTTCTCCTACAGTTTTCACACTACACAGACATGGGAGACATCAAAACGTGCGGCTCATTGAGGAATCGTGTGCATTTGGATTGCTAAGGGTTTCGTTCGCCGGTTTTCGCGATATTGGCGTTAACGTACGATTTTTTTCCCCATTCACTTGAATGGGGTTTCGAAATCGTTGGCATTAAATTAGCTCTAGCTCAGACACCGTATGACCTGCTATTACCAAACTTTGTAGGTAGGTTTACAGAGTCACCTTTTACTCTGTGCGGGAAAATTCCACTATTTGACCAGATGGTGGCGCTATAACAGCCGTCCTTACGTTTTGGTCCATAACTTTTGAACCGTAAGGGCTACATTCAAAATTCTTTTTTCCCTGGATTCCTTGGGTCATTCCGCATCTGCTGATATAGGCCCCGCCCATTTCCGTCTAACTAGATTTTCCGCCATTTTGAATTTTGTCGAAAAGCGTTTTTTCGCTATTTCTCCTTCAAATTTTGCCCGATCTTCACCAAACCACATCACACAGCGTGTGTGGACTGTCCCGCACAAAACTTATTTTGCGTTTTTTTTTAATTCCGCACCGTTGCTATATAATCGACCTCCAAAGTTCTGTGGGTGGGGCCTATTTCACAAAGATCGTCCGATGCTAACCAAACTTGGTACAGGTGTGGACGGATGTACTCTGAGCCTATAGGACAAATATTTTGTCATTTCGCCTCTAGGGGGCGCTATAGCAGCATTCAGTAACTGTACCTTCTAAATTGTTTTATTTTGAAGGGCGGCAGGAAGTGCTGATTCATTGGAATTATGGCCAGCCTTCCTTCTTGTATGACACTTGACACTTGACTTGACGCACGCACGCTATTGTACAGACAACAGACACACCTATACTTGTATCACAGTGGGTATATCACTCATGGTCTCGCTCTAATTTGCAGACCGTATGTTTTGAGCAGCTCCTGCTCTTCTCTGTTAAAAACCAAATGCTAAAAGTGTACTGGAAACAGGAATCCGGTGAGATTTGACCAGATAAATAGAGGTTAAGAGCAACTCTGAGCAGCAGTGTTGCATGTTGGGTAGAGAGAATGATGTAGTAGACAAAAAAAGTATGAAATCACTTACTACAGTCATTCCTCCATTTGTAAAAGTATGAAATCACTTACTACAGTCATTCCTCTCCCTCCCTGGTGCAAGTGGGAGCCCCAGGAGAGGGCAAATCAGAGTGAATCAGAGTTCCTTGGATTTTCTACGTCACTTGTCGCCAACCAATAAAAAAATTCACAGGGCCGCCCAGAGCCCGCCCCCTCACAGCCCTGCCACAGCCTGCAGGAAACCTGTTGTGTTCATGTATGGCATGGGAGGCCTGTCTGTTCTGTTAGCTGCTGTGTTACTGTAGCATGGAAACATGTCCAGAAAACAATGAACTGAACCCATGGGTAAGTGTCACCACTTTGTGGTTGTTCATTATATACAGCCAGCTGGGTTTGAAAACATAATGTAAGAGATAGCCTAGTGTGAATAGCCTAGTGTGAATGGAGGCTGTTAGCCACAACAACTGTGCCTTATAGGCTAACCTCAGCCAGCCAAAACAAACACCTTGTCACCCTGGCGTTAGGACACACTCTTCATCAATGTTTGGGACTAGTTGCAACAAGCTAATTGAGCTACTGCTAGCGTTAGGCGTTAGTTAGCATGCTACCCAAGCAGCTTCTCTGGCTGACTGGACACATGACAACCGATCAGCAACTCTGTAACAAAACTAAAAGGGTAACATTACTTTGGTGACCAGGGACTATTATCAGTCCATTTTCACCACAGGTCACTTGCTGCCACTGACCTGTAGGGGCGCTTTGGTTCCAAATTGCACCAATTTTAAACCGAAGTATATATGTCGGGAGATGTCTTCACGCACAAAGTTTCATGCAGTTTAAGCCATTTTCCTAGGAGTTATGAGCATCTGATGTTGTAACTGACATGTAAAAAAGGGTACATTGCTCAGTTAAATTGGTTTATTTTGAAGGGCGGCAGGAAGTGCTGATTCATTGGAATTATGGCCAGCCTTCCTTCTTGTATTGACACTTGACACTTCTGAGCTGATTTCAGAAAAGAAAGTGTCATTTGGCCTGTAGGGGGCGGGGGTGGGTGGGGCCTACTTCACAAAAACCGCCATAACTCTGGACCACATTGTCCGATCCGAACCAAACTTGGTCCAGGTATGCACATATGTACTCTGAGCTGATAAAAATAAAATTGTGTCATTTCGCCTATAGGGGGCGCTATAGCAGCATTCAGTAGCTGTATCTCACAAACTGTAAGAGCAACTGTTCCCAAATTGGGTACATAGGTTCATAGAGTACTCTTCTAATCTGGCCTGAAAAATTATACCAATTGACCTCACGGTGGCACTATAGCTGCCCTCTTTACGTTTTGGTTTGTAAGTTTGGAACCATAGCTTCTACGATCAAAATTATTTCTGCCCTGGTTTCCTTGGCTCCTCCCGCTTGTACTCACAAAGGCCCGCCCATTTCCCACCCACAACTACTTAGTACACCCTAGCAACGATCTACGAATGCCCTATACCGATGAGCCGAAAACACCATAGCATCCAGTTAATACACCCTTGCAACGGCCTAAACACGTCCTAGCTACACATTGCCGATTGGGGCTGTATTGATAGTGGATGGGAGGGCGGGGTCTAAGGCAGGGGCGGTGCAAGGGGGGCGGAGCATCACGGGGGAGCAAGCACAATCAAATTTGCTTCAGCAAATTTAGCCCGTTCTAGTATTTATTTACTATCTCTATATTTTCTTCTATCCAAAAGTTTGGTTCGCCATTTCTCCTACAGTTTTCACACTACACAGACATGGGAGACATCAAAACGTGCGGCTCATTGAGGAATCGTGTGCATTTAGATTGCTAAGGGTTTCGTTGGCCGGTTTTCGCGATATTGGCGTTAACGTACGATTTTTTTTCCCATTCACTTGAATGGGGTTTTGAAATCTTTGGCATTAAATTAGCTCTAGCTCAGACACCGTATGACCTGCCATTACCAAACTTTGTAGGTAGGTTTACAGAATCACCTTTTACTCTGTGCGGGAAAATTACACTATTTGACCAGATGGTGGCGCTATAACAGCCGTCCTTACGTTTTGGTCCATAACTTTTGAACCGTAAGGGCTACATTCAAAATTATTTTTTCCCTGGATTCCTTGGGCCATTCCGCATCTGCTGATATAGGCCCCGCCCATTTCCGTCTAACTAGATTTTCCGCCATTTTGAATTTTGTCGAAAAGCGTTTTTTCGCTATTTCTCCTTCAAATTTTGCCCGATCTTCACCAAACCACATCACAGAGCGTGTGTGGACTGTCCCGCACAAAACTTATTTTGCGTTTTTTTGGAATTCCGCACCGTTGCGATATAATCGACTTCCAAATTTCTGTGGGTGGGGCCTATTTCACAAAGATCGTCCGATGCTAACCAAACTTGGTACAGGTGTGGACGGATGTACTCTGAGCCTATAGGACAAATATTGTGTCATTTCGCCTCTAGGGGGCGCTATAGCAGCATAATAATGAGCCGAAAACACCATAGCATCCAGTTAATACACCCTTGCAACGGCCTAAACACGTCCTAGCTACACATTGCCGATTGGGGCTGTATTGATACTGGATGGGAGGGCGGGGTCTAAGGCAGGGGCGGTGCAAGGGGGGCGGAGCGTCACGCGGGAGCAAGCACAATCAAATTTGCTTCAGCAAATTTAGCCCGTTCTAGTTCTGTTTTCTTCTGGTCAAAAGTTTGGTTCGCCATTTCTCCTACAGTTTTCACACTACACAGACATGGGAGACATCAAAACGTGTGGCTCATTGAGGAATCGTGTGCATTTGGATTGCTAAGGGTTTCGTTCGCCGGTTTTCGCGATATTGGCGTTAACGTACGATTTTTTTTCCCATTCACTTGAATGGGGTTTCGAAATCGTTGGCATTAAATTAGCTCTAGCTCAGACACCGTATGACCTGCTATTACCAAACTTTGTAGGTAGGTTTACAGAGTCACCTTTTACTCTGTGCTGGAAAATTTTAGTATTTGACCAGATGGTGGCGCTATAACAGCCGTCCTTACGTTTTGGTCCATAACTTTTGAACCGTAAGGGCTACATTCAAAATTATTTTTTCCCTGGATTCCTTGGGCCATTCCGCATCTGCTGATATAGGCCCCGCCCATTTCCGTCTAACTAGATTTTCCGCCATTTTGAATTTTGTCGAAAAGCGTTTTTTCGCTATTTCTCCTTCAAATTTTGCCCGATCTTCACCAAACCACATCACAGAGCGTGTGTGGACTGTCCCGCACAAAACTTATTTCGCGTTTTTTTGAAATTCGGCACCGTTGCGATATAATCGACCTCCAAAGTTCTGTGGGTGGGGCCTATTTCACAAAGATCGTCCGATGCTAACCAAACTTGGTACAGGTGTGGACGGATGTACTCTGAGCCTATAGGACAAATATTGTGTAATTTCGCCTCTAGGGGGCGCTATAACAGCCATCCTTACGTGTTGGTCCATAACTTTTGAACCGTAAGGGCTACATTCAAAATTCTTGTTTCCCTGGATTCCTTGGGTCATTCCGCATCTGCTGATATAGGCCCCGCCCATTTCCGTCTAACTAGATTGTCCGCCATTTTGAATTTTGTCGAAAAGCGTTTTTTCGCTATTTCTCCTTCAAATTTTGCCCGATCTTCACCAAACCACATCACACAGCATGTGTGGACTGTCCCGCACAAAACTTATTTTGCGTTTTTTTGAAATTCCGCACCGTTGCGATATAATCGACCTCCAAAGTTCTGTGGGTGGGGCCTATTTCACAAAGATCGTCCGATGCTAACCAAACTTGGTACAGGTGTGGACGGATGTACTCTGAGCCTATAGGACAAATATTGTGTCATTTCGCCTCTAGGGGGTGCTATAGCAGCATTCAGTACCTGTAAGACCATAGCATCCAGTTAATACACCCTTGCAACGGCCTAAACACGTCCTAGCTACACATTGCCGATTGGGGCTGTATTGATACTGGATGGGAGGGCGGGGTCTAAGGCAGGGGCGGTGCAAGGGGGGCGGAGCGTCATGCGGGAGCAAGCACAATCAAATTTGCTTCAGCAAATTTAGCCCGTTCTAGTTTAATTTCAAATTGTTTTATTTTTTTAGTTTTAATATATTTTAAATTGTAACATATTTCATGTATTTTAGTCTGTGATATGTGAAACCGTGGTATTTTTGTCCAAGGTTATCATACCGTCAAAAACTCATGCCGGCACATCCCTAGATACCTAGTGGCAGTGGTGGCCCAACGGTTAGAGAAGCGAGCTTCAATCCCCGGGACCGGCAGGATAAATCTGGGTGGGGAAAGTGAAAAGGCAGCGCTTGCCCCTCCCTCATTACCACCACTGAGGTGCCCTTGAGCAAGGCCTTAACCCCAACTGCTCCAGTGGAGCTGATCAGTGGCCAGCAGATCAGACTGTGGTTGTACTGGTCAGCTTCCAGGTATGAATGTGTGTGTGAATGTGAACAGGGCACTCCTGAAAAAGAGAGCATTGCTCTCAGTGAGACTCCCCCTGTATAAATAAAGGTAAAAAAAAAATCGCAATCGCAATCGCAATATTGTCCACCCTAATCGCTAATCGCACCTTTTCCCCAAATCGTGCAGCACTAATATGCATCTCTATTAAAGAGCTACTTTGCCCTTTCCGACCAGCTTTGTATCATTACTAAATCAGTAGTATGCAAATTAATGTTTCACTTCCCTACACCTTGCCTGGACCCAGAGCTTTCCGTTCATTCACAAAACTTCCTGGTCCAAATGATGTCATAATGATTTATTTATATAAACGTTAGTAAATCGACTACATTGAGCTGTCTGCATGTAGTCTGCCATCACTCTAACACAGCACAGTTGAGTGTTGACACATTCAAGCGGCTCTCTCTCTCTCTCTCTTTAACCCATTGATATCTCAGAATCTGAGTTTAATGTCAGAATTTTGAGAAGTGTGAATTCTCAGATTAAAGTCAGAATTCTCAGATTAAAGTTAGAATTCTCAGATTAATGTCACAATTCTCAGATTAAAGTCAGAATTCTCAGATTAATGTCACAATTCTGAAGAAAAATTTGACCCATCCCCTGGGGGAGTGGTGAGCGGCGGGAGTGGTGAGCGGCAGCAGTGCTGCGCTCAGGAATCACTTGGTGATCTAACCCCCCAATTTCAACCCTTTGATGCCGAGTGCCAAGCAGGGAGGCAAATGGGTCCCATCTTTTTATAGTCTTTGGTATGACTCGGCCGGGGATCAAACACACAACCCCCCAGTCTCAGGGCGAACACTCAGACCACAAGGCCACTGAGCTGGTAAGCACTGTCCATCTGCCTTTATTGAGATTAGAATGATACAAAGTGGGTTGAAATTCAGCAAAGCCTCCCTTTAAGTTATCATTTATTTATCCCCATGTGGAAATTCATCCTCTGCATTTGACCCATCCTCTACTAGGAACCTTCCTAGAACTAGGAGAAGTGGGCAGCTGCCGTGCAGCGCCCGGGGACCAACTCCAGTTCTTTTGCCAGTGCCTTGGTCAGGAGCACTGACAGGAGTCTTACCCCTAACATACATGTATTTGATGGTGGGAGGAAACCGGAGCACCCGGAGAAAACCCACACGAACACGGGGAGAACATGCAAACTCCACACACAAAGGACCTGGGACGGACCGGGGTTCGAATCTGGGACATTCTTGCTGTGAGGCAACAGTGGTAACCTCCGTGCCGTCCTAAAAGGTAGAAAGGGTTGACGCAGATGCTGCATCAGGTCTTAATGGGTTAAGAAGGAGTTTGTCTTGATCCATTCTTCTAACCTGATTCTCTGGCTGCTTTGTGTGCTAATCTCACACTTGATTGTCCGGATATCTCCCTATCCTGAATCTGATTGGTCCCTCACCCTGGATATCTCCCTATCCTGAATCTGATTGGTCCCTCACCCTGAATATCTCCCTATCCTGAATCTCATTGGTCCCTCACCCTGGATATCTCCCTATCCTGAATCGGATTGGTCCCTCACCCTGGATATCTCCCTATCCTGAATCTGATTGGTCCCTCACCCTGGATATCTCCCTATCCTGAATCTGATTGGTCCCTCACCCTGGATATCTCCCTATCCTGAATCTGATTGGTCCCTCACCCTGGATATCTCCCTATCCTGAATCTGATTGGTCCCTCACCCTGGATATCTCCCTATCCTGAATCTGATTGGTCCCTCACCCTGGACGTTGAGCTCGGCGGTGGCGGCGGCCGCCCCGGCGCTGTTGGCGACCGAACACGTGTAACTTCCTGCGTCCTCCAGCTGCACTTCCTTTATCTCCAGGAAGTGAAGACCAGAGCGCTCGTACAAAGTGATCCGCCCACCAGACTGAAGCTCTGCTCCCTCCTGAGAGACAGAGAGGGAGAGAGACATAGACGGGGAGAGAGAGAGATGGGGGAAAGAGAGAGAGAGAGAGAGAGAGAGAGAGAGAGAGACGGGGGAGGGAGAGAATTTGAACTTAGACATTTATTCATAATTTAGTCCGTGTGACCGACCTATATCATAGAAGAGAGAAGAAACAAACTAAAACTAAACAAAGCAATACTGTAACAGTGCAGTTGTAAAACCCATCAGTAATGTGTAGTTCCACCCTTGGGTCAGTCAGCGCTTGCACAGAAACTAAAAAAACTCAAATTCGGACAGAATCTTGGTGCCGCGTCTATGTGCCGACAGGCCGCAGTGCCGACAGGCCGCAATGCCGATAGCCCACAAGCAGAACCAGCTGAGCGAGGCAGCGTGCAGCGTGTTGGTGGACTGGCTGGAGCTAACCTCTCCCAGCCCCCACGCCTAAACCTAACCTCCCCCCCATGCCTAAACCTAACCTCCCCCCACGCCTAAACCTAACCTCCCCCAGACCCTAACACTAAACCTAACCTCTCCCACCCCCCACGCCTAAACCTAAGGTCGGCATTGCGGGTGGGTCGGCATAGCGGGTGGACGCCCAGAATCTTTCACAACAAAACTTAGATTTTGTGCCTAAAGGCCTCTCTAGCTTAGAAAATAACATGGCTGGCAGAGAGGAGTTGGCAATGGAGCTGGCCTCTATCTTCAGCCACATGAGGATACACAGAGCAGCTTCAACTGCTCCCATCCAGAGCAATGTAGCATTAAGGCAAACGTATGGTTACTGCGGTGGGTCCGGTGTTCGCCGTGTGGCGAGTGCGGACCCTCCGCAGGGGGTCTGCGGAGGGTCCGCACGAGCTCCACGCTCCTCCCAAAAAATTACACTCCGCGGAAGCCTCCGCAAACACAGCGGTCAGTTCAGAGCTGATTGGCTAATGATTGCTATGTTAGTTGATTAGTAGGGGTTACTTAATGCTTCTATATAGACCATTTTCACAGGGGCCATTTTGTGTCGAAAAGGCAGGGTAAACACAGGTGCAAGCAAAACAATAATGAGGGTTTCCAGTTTCCATGATTGGAAGCTGGAAACCTTCATTACTGTTTTGCTTGCACCTGTGTTTACCCTGCCTTTTCGACACAAAATGGCCCCCGTGAAAAGGGTCTATTGGCATAAACTGACAGCTCTCCACAAACGCCGCGCTGTTTACCGCATTTACCATGAAATGCTGTGCCTCTCTGCAGAGAGAACAGTCTTTATGTGAACACTGCAAACACTGGACACACAAAGTAACCATAACTTTGCCTTTAGGTTTTTGTTAGTGTGGCACTAAGGATTAAGGTGCCACCTGAAATAAATTAGATATTTTCTACAGTATGACATCAACCATCAAATTTGGTCGAATCTGACAAGGAAGGACGGGATATTTTCAGAACTAGATATTTTCAAGACAAGATATTTTTCACAGCTGTGTTTCTTCATTGTGCAAACTGTCTTCTTGTTTAAAAAAGCAGATTGGCCCCGCCCACCTTGAGCCATGTGACTCGGGGCTGAGGTCGCCCGGTGGTTTTGGCGGAGAATTTCCCGGTACCTCCCGGTGTGGAGAACACTCTGGTGGGTTTTGTGATGAACTTTGGTGGACTCTCGCCCCAAATGCTGGACCTGCTCTCCACCACTGGGACTGAGGAACGCCCCCTGGAGTCAAGGGAAATAGAGTTCTGTTACTGGAACACTGGAGCTGTCCTTTAATCAACTGTGACTCTATCAGCAGCTTTCAAGATTAGGGATGCACGATATTTATGGGACCGGGACCTTCAATGTTCTCTATGGCTTTACTGAATGTATACATTTGACTGAATGTATACATTTTACTGAATGTATACATTGTTGTCTCACTGTACGGGATTGACACTGGTTTCTCATTGTTACCTGTTTCGAGACAAGTGCTAACTAAAAGAAAAAGATTATCGGATTATCGGCTATCTATCCATCTAGATATCTATCGGTTATCGTAGCGGCTGAAAAAATCCATATCGTGCATCCCGATTCAAAATGTTACAAAATGTTTTATGATGTTGCAAACCGTTTCAAAACATTTCAGACCGGTGGAACAGTGTTGTTCATGGCTTGGAGCCATG
>NW_028151503.1:0-26031 GCF_964638095.1 Poromitra crassiceps | reverse complement strand
GTGACACCCCTACCTGATAGCCTATATGATATAGTAATAACCTGATAGCCTATATGATATAGTAATAACATGATAGTCTATATGATATAGTAATAACCTGATAGCCTATATGATATAGTAATAACCTGATAGCCTATATGATCTAGTAATAACATGATAGCCTATATGATATAGTAATAACATGATAGCCTATATGATATAGTAATAACATGATAGCCTATATGATATAGTAATAACCTGATAGCCTATATGCTATAGTAATAACATGATAGCCTATATGTTATAGTAATAACCTGATAGCCTATATGATATAAAATAACCTGATAGCCTATATGATATAGTAATAACATGATAGCCTATATGATATAGTAATAACCTGATAGCCTATATGATATAAAATAACCTGATAGCCTATATGATATAAAATAACCTGATAGCCTATATGATATAGTAATAACATGATAGCCTATATGATATAGTAATAACCTGATAGCCTATATGACAGCGATCCCCAAAGTCCGGACTCCGGTCCGCATCCGGACCCAGACGTCGTCCTATCCGGACCGAGCCCTATAACCTACAAATCATTGTATTGAGAATTGTTACATTTCACCGAGCTTTTCTTTTTTAACCGGCACATGCTTTTCTACCCTTTACGGTACTGGTTTAATCTGCCAGGAAGCTCACAGACCAATGCATGCGCTGTAAATCATCACACGTGATGCTACTCAGCCAATCAAATATCCGATTCGATTCTGCCTGTTCCAGTCGGTTCCAGTGCGAGAGAGTGTCTGGCACACTGACGGAGTAGAGGCGCGAGACTCTGAGAAACGTGAGAGATAGAAGTCATTTCACATGACGTGCTCAAAAGAAACGAGTACACCGCAAAAACAAAGATTTTGTTTTAATCCGGAGCAGGCAGACTCTTACATGTTCATTCATTGTTCTCACGGGCAGCTCAAAACCAGGCAGTATGTCTCATGTGAAGTGCGATGCGATCCTAACCTGTCTATGAAAGCGCCACACGAGCAAACACACTCAAATCCAGACTGAGGGCACACTCACACATTCACTGCCCAACGCATGTGACGTTTGCATTGCGAACGATCGATAGACAGACAGACAGACAGACAGACAGACAGACAGACAGACAGACAGATAGACAGATAGACAGATAGATAGATAGATAGATAGATAGATAGATAGATAGATAAATAGACAGATAGAGAGCTCACTTCTCTCAAGAGAAAAGGTGGAGTTAAGGGAAGAAAAGAAGATTTTCTTTCTCAAATTAAAACACTTTTAAGATGCACATTTTCCCAAAGCACTCTGTTGTATGTTATTTTTAAATGCAGCCATTATTTTACTTGAAATTAGAAAAGAACATGTATTTATTATTAGTGTAGGCTAGTTATTTATAATTCATCCAGTTAAATATGTAAACTGTAAATAAACATTGTTGATGTTTATTTTGATTTAACAGTCAGTCGTTGACACTATACAGACATTGTACATTAGGCTACTGCAATCATTGAAGTAGCCTAAGTTCAATGGCACTGAATCATAACGCAAGCTACGTTACAATGTTCCGGACCTTTGCTTGAGGACATTTTCTCTAACTGGACCTCTAGGAATTTTAATTGAGTGCCCCTGCTATATGATATAGTAATAACATGATAGCCTATATGATATAAAATAACCTGATAGCCTATATGATATAGTAATAACATGATAGCCTATATGATATAGTAATAACATGATAGCCTATATGATATAGTAATAACATGATAGCCTATATGATATAAAATAACCTGATAGCCTATATGATATAGTAATAACCTGATAGCCTATATGATATAGTAATAACATGATAGCCTATATGATATAAAATAACCTGATAGCCTATATGATATAGTAATAACATGATAGCCTATATGATATAAAATAACCTGATAGCCTATATGATATAGTAATAACATGATAGCCTATATGATATAGTAATAACCTGATAGCCTATATGATATAGTAATAACATGATAGCCTATATGATATAAAATAACCTGATAGCCTATATGATATAGTAATAACATGATAGCCTATATGATGTGAGGTCTCCAGACCATAGTTCAAGCAGAAGGCCACTCACGCGTAATCCGATCTCAACGTGGTCAAAAAAATCCTAGTATGACGTCTGCTATGACGTCAAACATGACGTCAGTTAATCCTCATATATATAGCAAGGGTCCTACGTCACCTCTCTCTCTCTGGCCGACCATAGCAGCAGCAGCCCACGGCAGTCCATCTCCCTTGAAGCCGGCCCCGAAGCGTTGTTTTGCACCAGATCCGCAGACCGAATCAGCACCCACAAGCCTTCTCTACCCGTGGATATTCCCATTCCTGGCATGTCGAGTTCAGTCATCGGTCCCCTGTCCCGGACCGGCCACGGAGCGTACTTGCCTTCCGAGGTGCCTGACGAAGACGTTGGCGAAGCGACCGGACCACAGGCTGCCAACATAGCCCCCCGCGCGCCACTGCGACGGCCCCGGTAGGAGAGCAGAAGACGAAGCGCCGCGCCGCGGACGCCCAAGAACGCGTGCGAGCGTGCCGGAGGGAGAGGCCGATCGGCGCGGACGTGCGAGAGGCCGCGGGCGAAGACCAGTAGAGGCAGCCGCCCCCAGAGCCGGGAGCCGCTGGGGAAATGGAGGCCGCGGGGCCGCCGCGAGACGCCACGTACTTCCTGGTCGCACTGACCCCCAGGCCGCCGGGCAGATTCACGGTGATTGACGGGAACCGGCTTGGAGAAGCGCTGAAGCCGGAGCGCCGTGGCATCTCGGGCACTCTGGGCAGACCGAAAGGTCCATGGGGCGAACGGTTCATTCTGGCGGCAACAGCTGAAATGTAGTGCAATTTGCTTCCCTTCCAAATCCAGCGACGTAAAATAATCCATTCACGAAAAGAATAAGCACTCCCAGGAATTCATGGACGATAAAAGTTTAACGTTACATGCAGTCAAGCAGAAAGTCGCACTCGGCAGTAAAACTCGCATCCATGTTCCATCCTGTTCTTTCTGTCACGAAGACTATAATCCACCAGATCACATGACGTTTTTCATCAAGTCTTTAATCCACCGTCACACTTCAGGACATCCTCTTAATCCAAAACAGAGTGTGAAAAGTAGCTGTCTCCCTCCTTGTTGTGGTGTTTGCGAAACGGAGGTTCACGGTAACCAGAGACCTTTTATCGTAAAGATGCGACAGCACACAGCCAATCCGCCATTTTGGAGACTAAGCTTCTGCCCCAGCAAGGAGCCGTATTTCAGGCCAAAATGGCCGCAGCGCCGTTTTCAAAAAGGCACTATATACTCTTGCCTTCTCATTCTCAATCAACCCCATGTGACTGATGGTGACTGATAAATTAAATTAGGAAGCTCCTGTGATGATGACAATGATAATTTCTTAACTTTAGCCGATCTGAGGGGGTTTATCTGAACAACAATCTTAAAAAAAACAACTCCACTATCACCCCCCTTCCTGGAGCCCGACGACACCTTCATAATACCAGACTCGCTCTGTTAGTCGTCTTGGACATGGACGAGGGGACGTTAGGTTTCATAGTGACACTGCGAAATACGAATCCGGTACATAAACGGACTCGATCCGGATCCCCTCCCTCTGATGGACCTGTGCAGGCGCTCCGTGCGGGCGGCTCTAGGAAGGGACCGCCCGAGCGGAATCCACGGACTGCCCCTGCCCGCCTCTCTCAAGAGCTACCTGCTCTACCAAGGACGGGGTTGACGACCACAGCACACCGAGCATACCCCGGAGGACCAGTCACCCGTGGACGCGAAAGGACCCATGAGGAAAGTATCAGTAATTCAGCATTTAAACGGGCAATCTACCAGTCCAGTAAAATCAATTCAATTTATTAAAAAAAAAAAAAAAAAAAAAAAAACTTTATTAGTCCCGCAAAGGCCAATTTAAGGCATGAATACTGCAAACAAGCTGTACTCTGTACACATCCAAAAACAATACAAAAAACAAGACAATAAATACAATAAATGACACTGATAAAGCAAGATCCCTGATTACAGTGTATCCAACACCACAAAGGAATATAGGTGTCACATCAATACAAATTAATTTCAGTCAATACAATCCAAGTGCATATTAGACTTGTTCAAGGGTTCAAATCAAAAGGTCAAGGTACAGACCTAGTCTAGATAAACTGACCACTTCTCGTACTGTGGCTGTTCACCAGTCGAATGGCCTCTGGAACCAAACCAAACTTCCTTCTGCTTGTTTCGCAGGCAGGCTGTCTAAAGCGCTTTCCTGATGGCATTAAGTCAAAACAGACATGAAGGACATGCGTGGAGTCATTGATTACCTCGTGCGCTTGGCCTGCGATCTGACTATTCTACCCAGCGGGCATCTCAGCCTGCCTATCTCCGACGCCTAAGCGGAAATCGCTTCTGGCAAATGGCCAGCGGGAGTCACAATAATAATAATAATTATAATAATAATAATTACAACAATAATAATAATAACCACGCAAGGGGCCATTCTAACACCCCTGGCCCACGGAGCTTGTCTGAGCATCAGCTAGAATGAGTGTTACTGCATAACTTCGGACCGAAGCCAGACGGCCCAGGGAATGCTGACGTCTTTCCGTGTTAAGCTACCCGGTCTTAATACACCACCTCCTGTTCTTAACGAATTTCAAAGTAAAATGCCTCTGGCATTTCTTCAGAAGCAGAATCAGAATGACTTAATGATCCCCGAGGGGAAATCGGGACAGGTTACAGTAGCTCGCTCACAGTACACACATAGCTTAAAATAAAATAAACAGTAGTAAATGCAACGCAAATGCAAAATACAAAACACGTCAGGTAAGTATACATTCCGTGTCAATTATCATTATTGCACCCGGGACTATATTAAGTCGGCTTGCCCTATACGCCACACGTGGCTCAGCCAGGCACAGTTAACCTATCGGCTGGCTCAGTCTCAGGGAGACTGAGCGTCTCCGAGGTGCTCTTTAAGGAAGGCATTAAATAGACTAATGGCCACAGGCAGGAATGATTTCCTGTGCCTCTCCGTACTGCATCTAGGTGGAATCAGTCTCTCACTGAACGTACTCCTGCGTTCGACTAGCACGCCGTGGAGTGGGCGCGAGTCATTGTTCACGATGGAGCGTAGCCTGGACAACGTTCTCTTCTCTGACACCGCAGCCAGAGAGCCCCGCTGCCCCAGCACACAATAGCATACAGGAAGGCACTAGCCCCCTTCTGCCCTTTCTCGTTCATGGCTCACTACGTCAAGCTCAGGCCTCGGACCGGCCCCTCGGCTCCCCTGCTCCTCATCGCACCCTGTCACCACACGACAAGATCCCGGTTCACCCTGCACCTCAAGCAGACGCTCCAGCAATGCAACCCCCGACGAAGGACTACTCCAGCCACTCCTTCAGGATCGGAGCGACCACCTCGGCCGCCGAGCAAGGAGTGCCCTCCGCCTCCCTCCAGCAAACGGGCCGCTGGCCCTCATCGGCACATCGTCATCGCCCGGAACAATTCCCCCTTCTGCCCCTTCTCGTCCATGGCTCACTACGTCAGGCTCAGGCCTCGGACCGGCCCCTCGGCCCCCCTGTTCCTCATCGCACCTTGTCACCACATGACAAGATCCTGGTTCACCCTGCACCTCAGGCAAACGCTCCAGCAACGCAACCTCCCGACAAAGAAATACTCCAGCCACTCCTTCAGGATCAGAGCGGCCACCTCGGCCGCCGAGCAAGGAGTGTCCTCCGCCTCCCTCCAGCAAATGGGCCGCTGGTCGTCATCGGCATTCTCCAGCTACATCCGCCCGGAGCAGGCGGCCATACTGGCGGCCCAAAGAACCCTCCTCCCTTAAATCGGTGAGCATGGCAACAAACAATGTCCCGGACTTCCGTGCCGATGAAGAAAATGTCTCGTTGGTGGTGGCTCCCCGAAAGCACGGCGCCAGCAAGGCGCAGTAAACTCCCCGGCTCATTTTTGGGGGGGAAAGAGAAAGAGAGAGCAAAAAAGTCAGGGTAGTCGCGCCAAGGCAGCCAAGTAGGCCAAGCCGGGAAGCGCCAAGCTAAACTCTAATGTACCAAGATCGAAGGCCCGACCGAGTTAGGAGCGCCGGCCGCAAATAGCCGTTAGCCGCTAAAAGGTCGAAGGCCGGAAAAGTACAATCGCGAAGCGCCAAGGCGGCCAGGTAGGCTAAGCTGGGAAGCGCTATCGCGAGGTGCCCGACCGAGTTGGGAGCGCCAGCCGCAAATAGCTGTAAGTCGCTAAAAAGGTCGAAGGCAGGAAAAGTACAATCGTGAAGCGCCAAGGCGGCCAGGTAGGCTAAGCTGGGAAGCGCTATCACGAGGTGCCCGACCGAGTTGGGAGCGCCAGCCGCAAATAGCTGTAAGTCGCTAAAAAGGTCGAAGGCAGGAAAAGCAAGATCGAAGGCCCGACCGAGTTGGGAGCGCCAGCCGCAAATAGCTGTAAGCCGCTAAAAAGGTCGAAGGCCGGAATAGTGCAATCAACTACTGGCGCCTGCAGATCTCAATTAACCTCCGGTAATCAGATCTTCCTTTTGGGGGATCTCCTAGCCCATGCAGGCGCCCTCCTCTGCCTCAAGAGCAGCGCCACTGGCCAATGGAGTCAAGCGCCAAAGCATTTGCCATGCACGCCGATTGCTAAATAAAGTTTGTCTAATCCTACCAACTGGCCTCTCCTGATTGAAGTGAGGTCTCCAGACCATAGTTCAAGCAGAAGGCCACTCACGCGTAATCCGATCTCAACGTGGTCAAAAAAATCCTAGTATGACGTCTGCTATGACGTCAAACATGACGTCAGTTAATCCTCATATATATAGCAAGGGTCCTACGTCACCTCTCTCTCTCTGGCCGACCATAGCAGCAGCAGCCCACGGCAGTCCATCTCCCTTGAAGCCGGCCCCGAAGCGTTGTTTTGCCCCACCCACCTCCCCAGTCCACCACCAACGAGTCTTGACTCCTGATCCCCCACGGGGGGGGGATCTCCTAGCCCATGCAGGCGCCCTCCTCTGCCTCAAGAGCAGCGCCACTGGCCAATGGAGTCAAGCGCCAAAGCATTTGCCTTGCACGCCGATTGCTAAATAAAGTTTGTCTAATCCTACCAACTGGCCTCTCCTGATTGAAATAGTAATAACATGATAGCCTATATGATATAGTAATAACATGATAGCCTATATGATATAAAATAACCTGATAGCCTATATGATATAGTAATAACATGATAGCCTATATGATATAAAATAACCTGATAGCCTATATGATATAAAATAACCTGATAGCCTATATGATATAAAATAACCTGATAGCCTATATGATATAGTAATAACATGATAGCCTATATGATATAGTAATAACCTGATAGTCTATATGATATAGTAATAACCTGATAGCCTATATGATATAGTAATAACATGATAGCCTATATGATATAAAATAACCTGATAGCCTATATGATATAAAATAACCTGATAGCCTATATGATATAAAATAACCTGATAGCCTATATGATATAGTAATAACATGATAGCCTATATGATATAGTAATAACCTGATAGTCTATATGATATAGTAATAACCTGATAGCCTATATGATATAGTAATAACATGATAGCCTATATGATATAGTAATAACCTGACAGCCTATATGATATAGTAATAACCTGATAGCCTATATGATATAGTAATAACATGATAGCCTATATGATATAGTAATAACCTGACAGCCTATATGATATAGTAATAACATGATAGTCTATATGATATAGTAATAACCTGACAGCCTATATGATATAGTAATAACATGATAGCCTATATGATATAGTAATAACCTGATAGCCTATATGATATAGTAATAACATGATAGCCTATATGATATAGTAATAACCTGATAGCCTATATGATATAGTAATAACCTGATAGTCTATATGATATAGTAATAACCTGATAGCCTATATGATATAGTAATAACCTGATAGCCTATATGATATAGTAATAACCTGATAGTCTATATGATATAGTAATAACCTGACAGCCTATATGATATAGTAATAACCTGATAGCCTATATGATATAGTAATAACCTGATAGCCTATATGATATAGTAATAACATGATAGCCTATATGATATAGTAATAACATGATAGCCTATATGATATAGTAATAGCCTGATAGTCTATATGATATAGTAATAACCTGATAGTCTATATGATATAGTAATAACCTGATAGTCTATATGATATAGTAATAACCTGATAGCCTATATGATATAGTAATAACCTGATAGCCTATATGATATAGTAATAACCTGATAGTCTATATGATATAGTAATAACCTGATAGCCTATATGATATAGTAATAACATGATAGTCTATATGATATAGTAATAACATGATAGCCTATATGATATAGTAATAACATGATAGCCTATATGATATAGTAATAACATGATAGCCTATATGATATAGTAATAACCTGATAGTCTATATGATATAGTAATAACATGATAGTCTATATGATATAGTAATAACCTGATAGTCTATATGATATAGTAATAACATGATAGTCTATATGATATAGTAATAACCTGATAGCCTATATGATATAGTAATAACCTGACAGCCTATATGATATAGTAATAACCTGATAGTCTATATGATATAGTAATAACATGATAGCCTATATGATATAGTAATAACCTGATAGTCTATATGATATAGTAATAACCTGATAGTCTATATGATATAGTAATAACATGATAGTCTATATGATATAGTAATAACATGATAGTCTATATGATATAGTAATAACCTGATAGCCTATATGATATAGTAATAACCTGACAGCCTATATGATATAGTAATAACCTGATAGTCTATATGATATAGTAATAACATGATAGCCTATATGATATAGTAATAACCTGATAGTCTATATGATATAGTAATAACCTGATAGTCTATATGATATAGTAATAACCTGATAGCCTATATGATATAGTAATAACCTGGTAGTCTATATGATATAGTAATAACCTGATAGCCTATATGATATAGTAATAACCTGATAGTCTATATGATATAGTAATAACATGATAGCCTATATGATATAGTAATAACATGATAGTCTATATGATATAGTAATAACCTGATAGTCTATATGATATAGTAATAACATGATAGTCTATATGATATAGTAATAACATGATAGTCTATATGATATAGTAATAACCTGATAGCCTATATGATATAGTAATAACCTGACAGCCTATATGATATAGTAATAACCTGATAGTCTATATGATATAGTAATAACATGATAGCCTATATGATATAGTAATAACCTGATAGTCTATATGATATAGTAATAACCTGATAGTCTATATGATATAGTAATAACATGATAGTCTATATGATATAGCAATAACATGATAGTCTATATGATATAGTAATAACCTGATAGCCTATATGATATAGTAATAACCTGATAGTCTATATGATATAGTAATAACCTGATAGCCTATATGATATAGTAATAACATGATAGCCTATATGATATAGTAATAACCTGATAGCCTATATGATATAGTAATAACATGATAGCCTATATGATATAGTAATAACCTGACAGCCTATATGATATAGTTGATCAGAAATGCAACACATTTCTTCCTCCTCTAGTGATTGCTTAGGGAAAATCAACTCGAGTGTAACGATTTGACAATTCAGTCTGATATCAGGCTAATTTGGTCTATAACCCACAGGTAGGAGTGTAATTATCTACAGTATACAACTAATGCAAATTAGTGCTTTTCTGAATGAGAACAATGTAAAGCATACTAAAGTATAAAAACGTTAAGATCACTTTCCCTGGGCTTTACAGCGTGTGAACCAGGCAGGTGGAATGTTTTCAGTAGTGATGAGCGAGTACATCTGTTATTGTATCTGTTTAACCAACTAAATTATCTATAGCCGTATCTGTACTCAGAGGGGGCGTGGCTTCAATCGAAAATGGGCGGGGTTTAGACAAAGTGCGTGTGGCTTGTGTTTTTTGTTGTCTTGTTGGCAGTTCAGCATGCCGAGATGCTACCAAAATGTTCAAAGTATAGCAAAAAAGTATCGAATGAAGTACTCTTTGTATCGGTATCACTTTAAGGGTACTTTTGGTACTGGTATCGTCATTTTTTTTTACGATACCCAGCCCTAATCACCAGTACGTTTATTGACAGATTGTACTCGGATGATACTCATACTGTAAAACCTTACATTATCTGTGCCTACCGAATACTTGTTTCATCCGGAGTCCGGACCCTAGTTTCCATTTTTGCTGAAGCAGGAAGTGCTGCAGCTTCATGTTGTACCGTCCTTGACTCATGGCGAAATGGCTTGAAAGGAAGGGCCCTAAAATATTTAGCGATGCTGCTGAGGATATGTGTGTTATCATCACGTTACTGTGAGAAAGACGGGAAAATCCCTCCTTGCACTCAGCTGCCCCACAATCACCATTAATTAGCGGTACCTCACCCTGCACACTGCCTTTGTTAAGAACACCTCCCTTCATTAATTTTTTAGAGCTGGCCTGTAAGCTGCATGTTTCCATCTGTGTGTGTGACTAAAGTAAGTAATGTACCTGTTCGATTGCATTAATTTACCTGTTACTGTCCTCAGTCAATGTAGTATTGCTTTACCTGTTTACACACGTGCTGTAACACACATCCTTCATCCATTCATCCCTGTCAATCTTCCAACATCGATCATCACCAATAGGCCCTTCCTATCACAGTAACCTTTCGAGGTGGTAAAGCAGGAAGTACAGCAGGTGTAACCAATAACATTAACAAGTGCCCTGTCACTGGAACGCCTAAATGGAACGGAACCATAATTAATGGTATTGGTTACACCTGCTTTTACACCATGCTATACCACCTCAAACGGCTGCTGCGAAATGGGACCATAAATGGTTAAACGGCCCTTGGATCCTCATGCTTTAATGTGCTCTAGGATGCACACTTTGCACAACACTTAACACGTTGAGTGCCAATGACGAGATATCTCGGCTTACATGATCCAACCGTTGAGTGCCAAAGACGAGATATCTCGGCTTACATAAAAAAAAAAAAAATTTGACGGTGGGACATCGATCAACCCCTTTTACGTCTCCTATACCAATATTGGAGAAAGAGAATGTGTATAATCTATTTTACCGACCAGCTAAGTGGCGACTGCTCTCCAGACAGAGAGAAATCCGAGCAAAAACAGCCGCGGGTCCGCGGGAGAAAGCCATTCTCAAGGAAATAGCTGGGCGAAAACGCTTTCGATTTCACACACACACACACACACACACACACACACGCGCGCGCACACACACACACTCGGGTGCCTTTGAGCATAAATAAGACCAGAATCGCAAAAGCTTCTTCAAAGCTCTCAGCCGACACCTCAAGAAACGAACGAGCCCGTTTTACAGTAATCCAGACTGCCCGAGAGCCGCCAGCAGCAGCAGCACATACGAGCAGCAGCAGCGGGAGCGAGTACGCCTCAAGATTGGAAGAAGGGGATCGCGAAGGAATTTCTCTCCCGTGTCTAACCCCCCCCCCCTCGCCTCTCCTCTCCTCTTCCCTGCGATTCCCTTCTCTTTCTTTGGGATCTGTGAGGCAACAGAAACTCGCCTGTGACAAAACACTGCAAAGCCACACCTACGGAGGGAGGAGTTTGAAGGACACACACACACACACACACACACACACGCACACGCACACAAACACAATACAGTATACAGACTTGCCCAAGGGCACCCATAATCACAGGCACGTGAGGTGGTTCTAAAAATCCATTTATCTCAAAACTCTCTGAAAATCTCTGAAACCATGCTGTACTCAACGGCTAATATCTACATAACTACTAACTCTACAAACTAACTCTTTTAGACAGAGAAAGCACACATTCTATTAGTTCTTTTTAGATGATTGGTGTTCACGAAGTCTTAACAGAAAAGAATCCTCGGCTCTTGTAAAATGAGCCAGAATCCTCAAAAAAAAAACTGGCAGAACCTACCTACAGCATTGAAAAAAGGGCTGGCAGTCAATGTGTTAAAACATACATTCCAACAACAGTTAAATTATTCCATCACCCATACAGTTTTTCTCAACGTGGAATTGTAATGATGCTGAGCTACAGGAGTGTTTTGTGGTTAGCTGGCATCAGAATGAAGCCTATATAAAGCCAAACCGCACAATGCTGTCACATGACTTCCTGTTGAACAGGTCTGATTGAATATCCACCTGCCTCGTCTTTGGAGAGATTCTCCAGATCTCTCCCATTGTAGTCCCCGTCACGAAAAGCCACATTATAGCCAACCGTCTCCTCTGTTCAACCACCCTGCACTGGCCCATGCGATCAAAACAGACATCTGCTTTGAAATGGCTCGACTCAATCTAATCGCTTTTTCCCCGGATGTTTGGTAGCATCTTCTTTGCTTTGAAAGACTCCCTCTGCCTCCCCAGAGAGAGCGCGAGTGGGCGATGCTGGCTGGAAATAGCAGCCGCCGAGAAAGGATCAACACTGGCACGTTATGCTTAATTAAAGATTAACAAGAAATTGCTTGGTGGTGTGGAGGTTTCTCCGAGCCAAGCCTGCACTTTACTTCTCTGATGAGTGTTATGTAACACCTGTTAATACTGCATGGACCACACTGAAAAAGTAATGACATCCGCCTGTGTGGCGGAATCAATCCCGTCGTGACAGCCGGAAAGATTTTGGCGCTGGTGCGTCGCCAACCCCGCTGATACATCCCTGCTAAAGGACTTCACTTCATCAGGCTGATTTGTGTGAAATGCCTCTGATAAGGTCCAAGTAGAGAGTCTCCATTTGTTATCTTTGATTTAAGTGCAGACAGATGGTAGAGTGCTACTAAAACACAATTCATATTCTCTCTCTCTCTCTCTCTCTCTCTCTCTCTCTCTCTCTCTCTCTCTTCTCTCTCTGTGTTTTTCTCTCATTTTCTCCCCAGTTGTACTTGGCCAATTCCCACCGCTGTCCCGGTCGTTGCTCCACCCCTTCTGCCGATCTGGGGAGAGTTCTAGACTAGCACATGCTTCCCGCGATACATGTGCAGTCGCCAGCCGCTTATTTCCTCCTGACAGTGAGGGGTTTCACCGGCAGGACGTAGTGCGTGGGAGGATCACGTTTCCCCCCCCCCCAGTTCCTCTCCCCCCCGAACAGACTGACCAGAGGAGGCGCTAGACCCCACCGGCTTCCCACCCACAGACACGGCCAATTGTGTCTGTAGGAATGTCTGACCAAGCCGGACGTATCGCTGCCGGGAATTGAACCCGGGTCTCCGCAATAATTCATATGTTGACAAGGCTCAATTTAAAAAAAAAATGTATGCCTTCATTTTTTTTAGATAAGGCAGACAGGAAAGGTGGGGATGACATGCGGCAAAGTACCTCGGGTCGGATTCGAACCCTCGTCAGCCGCGCGAAGGACCGAGCCTCCGTCGTACGTGTGCTACCAGTACCAGGTGAGCCATATGTTGACAAGGCTCTTAATTGGCAGAGGATTCACACATCTGAAATAAACAGGGAAAACAGGCTTAAAGAACGCCACTATTCTTTTCACGCAGTTTCTGTATTTGGGCTTATTGCCCCATAAGCAGCAGAGCCCACTAATGATGTGTCATTGAGACCACGTGACAAATCCACTCAGTACTTCCTACTTCCTACATGTTGTTCCGGGGTTTTCTGTCGAAACTAACAAGAATCTCACTCCCCCCATTCACCATCAAAATAATCAAATTATTACATGTCAGATAACAATCATGATTGGTTAATTACCTTCAATTGGCTTTAGTAACCATATACAGTAGCTGCCAACTCTCTCATTTAGAGTGAGACTCCCTCTTCTCACACCACACCTCCTATTTCTCACTCCCAATTTCTCTTTTGGGTCTCAAGCTGGGCACGCTGGCCTGGGAACGCCTCGGGATCACCCAGGCAGAGCTGGCTAATGTGGCCAGGGAGAGGGAAGTGTGGGGTCCCCTGCTGGAACCGGTACCTCCGCGACCCCACCCCGGATAAGCGCTTAAGGATGGACGGATGGTCCCAAGCTGAAAAGGTTGCTGTCTTGACTTAATCCAAGAGGTTAGGTGGTGTAGAAAAGCAGGACATTTCAAAAATAAATAAATAAGAAGAAGTTGGCAGCCCTGTTAATAGTAGTAACAGATTGTAACATCATGTTTTCACCTTGAACGGCTCGCAGTTTACTAAAACATACATTCTTATTTTACGGACACCACCAGTGGGAGTAGTTGTCAGAGCAAGGGAGGGTTACAAACACACACGCTCGCGCGCGCGCGCACACACACACACACACACACACACACACACACACACACACACACACACGCACACACACACACACACACACACCTGGGAAACTGCCAAGTACAACTACAGTCTTGTACGGCTGACAGCTCGGCTGCAGTCGGACTTGGAGATGGCGCTCTCTGCCCACAGGCTGCGACGGCTTTTTTAAGAACGCTTTGTTTGTTCATTGTAATGCAACACAGTGACTCCTCATCTCTGTTCTGTCACCGCCGAACTCTGTGAGAACAACTAACACCCTGTAGGTGACCTAAGCCGGCACTATGCAGCTCGCGATAGCCTTTAAGGCCCTATAAATATCCAATGGGAGTGTGTGGTTGGGTTGAGCAGGCAGACAGCAAGAAGGTGGCTGTCTTGACCCAGAGTGCTGGCTTTGTGGTGCAGAGACTCCCTTCCCCTGCGTGCCACGGCGCTGGGCCCTTTATGACTCATGCATCGCTCCCATTATGTAACCCTGGTGGCGGTCGCCCGCTACTTCTCGCGCGCGGCTCCGGTCCAGCGCTCCCAGAGCCTGCGAAGCCTCGCCGGATGACTTGACGCATGCTCGAAAGTCGATGTTTTTAGGGCCTGTTTGGATGTACAGTGTTCTAAGGGAATATTTTGCAACAGAGGAGATGTGCTGTGAATTTCACAGGCAGGAGGGAGAATCCCCGGGGGAGTGTGTGTGTGTGTGTGTGTGTGTGTGTGTGTGTGTGTGTGTGTGTGTGTGTGTGTGTGTGAGTGAGACAGCTGGTAAAATTATAGAGCTCATAATATATTCACTGGGCAGTGGAGAAAGACAATTACCAATGCGACCCCATGCCTCTGCAACTGTAAAAACCACAACGTGCTGCAATAAATTCCCCTCGCCTCAGACTTGATGAGAAGTGATGAAAAGGCGTATTGTTGTGTAAGTGTTGTCAACATCATTCTTACTGCCCGGGATTTTTTAAAGAATATCTTTTAGGCTGTATTTCATAGTTGACCGTGAGGAGACATGGGGAAAAAATGGTATGTATCTTAGCCAAGGACACGCCGGGAGGAGACATCTTCTTCATCCGTTGTTTATGTGTTGAGTAAGTTTCATTACTGTCCTTTCTGTGTGGAGTTTGCATGTTCTCCCCGTGCCCCCTGGGGGTTTCCTTCATATAGGAACCCCTCACCAAAACATGCAATATCCTGGTCGCTGAAGTGGTGCCTCCTCTGGTCGTTCGGGGCGCCTGTTCGGAGGGAGGGGAACTCGTTGGAATAGCGTGATCCTCCCACGTGCTACAGTATGTCCTACTGGTGAAGCTTCCCCTGTCAGGTGAAAAGAAGCAGCTGGCTACTGCCCATGTCTCGGAGGAAGCATGGAGACAGTTTCGCCTCCTCCCAGATCGGCAGAGGGTGGAGCAGCAACCAGGATAAATAAATTTAATTAGCACTAATGGGGGATAGAAATGGGATAAAGAAATCGGGGGAATATATATATATATTTTTTTTTCATTACTGTTGGACTTATAAAACCCATCCAAAACCCATTTTATAATCTCAAAATTCACGAGGAAACTTGGCGATTTTTGTCCTCATTTACCTATAAAGTTGACAGCTGGGAGATATGCGGCAGCGATGAATAACAATTAACATTTATCCCTTTAGTAAAATGCACACCATGAAATCCATCTGCGTCACACTATAATGGTGTAATGGCTGCGTGTAATTGCGGAGGGTCATTAAACGGTGTGATTTTGTAATGGATGACAGTGATGGGCTTATTATTAGACAGAGTGATGGATAATGTGGCGAGCTGTACTGTACATTGCTACACACTCTACTCTCATCACTGCTACACACTCTACTCTCATCACTGCTACACACTCTACTCTCATCACTGCTACACACTCTACTCTCATCACTACTACACACTCTACTCTCATCACTGCTACACACTCTACTCTCATCACTGCTACACACTCTACTCTCATCACTACTACACACTCTACTCTCATCACTGCTACACACTCTACTCTCATCACTACTACACACTCTACTCTCATCACTACTACACACTCTACTCTCATCACTGCTACACACTCTACTCTCATCACTGCTACACACTCTACTCTCATCACTGCTACACACTCTACTCTCATCACTGCTACACACTCTACTCTCATCACTACTACACACTCTACTCTCACACTTTACTCTCATCACTGCTACACACTCTACTCTCATCACTGCTACACACTCTACTCTCACACTCTACTCTCATCACTGCTACACACTCTACTCTCATCACTGCTACACACTCTACTCTCATACTACACACTCTACTCTCACACTCTACTCTCATCACTGCTACACACTCTACTCTCATCACTACTACACACTCTACTCTCATCACTGCTACACACTCTACTCTCATCACTACTACACACTCTACTCTCATCACTGCTACACACTCTACTCTCATCACTGCTACACACTCTACTCTCATCACTGCTACACACTCTACTCTCATCACTGCTACACACTCTACTCTCATCACTGCTACACACTCTACTCTCATCACTACTACACACTCTACTCTCATCACTGCTACACACTCTACTCTCATCACTGCTACACACTCTACTCTCATCACTACTACACACTCTACTCTCATCACTGCTACACACTCTACTCTCATCACTGCTACACACTCTACTCTCATCACTACTACACACTCTACTCTCATCACTGCTACACACTCTACTCTCATCACTGCTACACACTCTACTCTCATCACTGCTACACACTCTACTCTCATCACTACTACACACTCTACTCTCATCACTGCTACACACTCTACCCTCATCACTACTACACACTCTACTCTCATCACTGCTACACACTCTACCCTCATCACTACTACACACTCTACTCTCACACTTTACTCTCATCACTGCTACACACTCTACTCTCATCACTGCTACACACTCTACTCTCACACTCTACTCTCATCACTGCTACACACTCTACTCTCATCACTGCTACACACTCTACTCTCATACTACACACTCTACTCTCACACTCTACTCTCATCACTGCTACACACTCTACTCTCATCACTACTACACACTCTACTCTCATCACTGCTACACACTCTACTCTCATCACTACTACACACTCTACTCTCATCACTGCTACACACTCTACTCTCATCACTGCTACACACTCTACTCTCATCACTGCTACACACTCTACTCTCATCACTGCTACACACTCTACTCTCATCACTGCTACACACTCTACTCTCATCACTACTACACACTCTACTCTCATCACTGCTACACACTCTACTCTCATCACTGCTACACACTCTACTCTCATCACTACTACACACTCTACTCTCATCACTGCTACACACTCTACTCTCATCACTGCTACACACTCTACTCTCATCACTACTACACACTCTACTCTCATCACTGCTACACACTCTACTCTCATCACTGCTACACACTCTACTCTCATCACTACTACACACTCTACTCTCATCACTGCTACACACTCTACTCTCATCACTGCTACACACTCTACTCTCATCACTACTACCAGTGTTGGGCAGTAGCTTGCTACAAGTAGCGAAGCTACATAGCTTAACTACATTTCTCAGTAGCTTGGTGGTAGCTTCACTACCTTTGAACCAAGTAGCTTTTTCAGTAGCTAAGCTATTTATAGACCCAAGTAGCTTGTAGCTTCCCGCAAAAGCTACAAGCTACTTGCCAGAGAAAATCCATGAGCAAAGCACGCAGTGGAGATTTCTGCTGTGGTTTGGATTAAACAGGAGGAGACATTGCATTATGTCAAGTGTGCCTGTGTAGCCAATAAAGCACTTCCAGTTCCATTATGACAGACAACAAGTGTTGTTGTCTCATCCTTGCTTTTTAGCATCCTTGCCTCTCTTGCAGCAAGACCCGGCACTACTCTGCCTCTGATTGGGTTGGGTTTAGGCAATGAAGACTGATGATTGGTTAAGGGTAGGGCAAAATATGTCATGTGCTGGCGAAGTCACATCAGCAACAAACTTTGAAAGATGGCAGAGCCAGAGGGAGCCACTGGCAGTGATGAAGAAGACGTTCAGGTTTTATTGTCTGTTTTTGAATATTGTGCCAGTGAGAGTTTCAGTGTGTTTTATAATATAATAAACAATCAAAATGAGATTTTTTTTGCCTGCCTATTTGTTTGGTGGAAAGTTGTTCTTTGACATGAAGTTGATTCAATGTGAGAAAAAAAGTAGCTTTGATGTAGCAAGCTGCTTTTGCCATGTTGCTCGTAGCTTAGCTTGCTACATTTCTCTGGGGATAGCTTCAATGTAGTTTAGCTATATTTAATCTAGAGTAACTGATAGCTTAGCTTACTACATTTTCCAAGTAGCTTGCCCATCACTGACTACTACACACTCTACTTTCAATTTTCCAGTGATCCCTCGTTATCCTGCTTGGATTCCCTAAGGGTCAAATTATGCTAAATAAGGGTAGACATCTCATTGAATCATGGATAGATATAATCCCTCTACATCTCATATTCGAGAACAGTTGGGAAAATGATCTAGGGGTCTCGCTGTCAGATGACGAATGAGATATGGCTCTCTCTAGGGTCCATTCCTCCTCTATCCAGACATGCTTTTAATACAGTCGGCTAGGGGGTACGGTGGCGCAGTCGGTAGCGCTGTCGCCTCACAGTTAGAAGGTCCTGAGTTCGATTCTCGCCTGGGACACTGTGGGCGCTGTGGTTGTGTTCCCCCCCATATCTTCAGTGCCTACTGCCCAGGTGGGTTATCTCGTCGTAAGGGCCTTTCTCTCTGTGTGGAGTTTGCATGTTCTCCCCGTGCTCCCCCAGGGGGTTCCTCCGTATATGACCCCCCCCACTAAAAACATGCAGAAGATCAGATCGTCATCGTCATCCGACCAGTGACGACAACATCCGAAGTTGGTCCCCGGGCGCTGTACGAGAAAGCGACCACTGCTCCTGGCCTGCCCCTCGGAGGAAAGGACATGCCTGGATGGGTTAAATGCAGAGGACACTTTTCACCGGCCACCGTCAGCATGAGTGTGTTGTGGCCGCATGCATGTATTGTGGTGTTCGTGTGACAATAAAAGATGGGCTTGTCCGTTACGAGAGAGTTTTTTTTTTTTTTTTTTTACACTTTTCTAAAGCTAATCTTGTAAAAAATATTCCCAAATATAAGCCCCTATATGTGACAGATGTAAACAGACCCCAGCAACCATCTACCATTATGTTTTGTTCCTGCCCAAAACGTGCCCCTTTTTGGTCACCCTTTTTTTAAACGCCATTTCCAAGTCTTATGGCTGTAATATTGTGCCATCCTTCTACAATTGCTATTTTTGGTATATTCTCAGATCCAACTGGGTCTAATCTCCCTGCCCCAAGTGTACACCCCCCCCCCCCCCCACTAGTGCAGTGACCAGGACACATACCCTTAATCTGCCTTCCCACCCACAAACACGGCCAATTGTGTCTGTATGGACAGCCCGAACCACGCCGCAGGCAACACGGGGCGCGAACCGGCAGGGAATCTACTGCTGCACTACCCGGACACCAATCTAGACAATTGTACTCCTGCTGCAACCTACAGTATGTGTACAGTGACCTACATTAAATTAGCCTTACAGTAAATATAAGTAGCTACAGTACTTTTACTTGAGTAATATGCTTCAACCAGCCTGGAGGTGGGGGTGGCTGGCCTGGGTGTCTGTGCCCAGCAGAGGGGCTCTTAGCCTGGGTAGTGGCAGCCTGGGGGTGGGGGTGGCTGGCCTGGGTGTCTGTGCCCAGCAGAGGGGCTCTTAGCCTGGGTAGTGGCAGCCTGGGGGTGGGGGTGGCTGGCCTGGGTGTCTGTGCCCAGCAGAGGGGCTCTTAGCCTGGGTAGTGGCAGCCTGGGGGTGGGGGTGGCTGGCCTGGGTGTCTGTGCCCAGCAGAGGGGCAACACTCCTCCCTCCCAGCCCAGTGGTTAATGCACCTTATGATGCGGTTGTGATCGCTGCACAACATCAGTTTTAAGTAGCTGAGCTCATGACAGTGTCCCTGTAAAAAGCTTGTTCAGTGGCACTTCAGTGTGCCAGTGCGTTTTACAAGGCCCTTTTCATAGCTGCTGAAGCTATTAGTGCAGCGCCACGTGCCCGCCAGCACGGCCCGTCCCATCCCGTCCCGTCTGCCCATTTGACCCTTTTCACAGCCACCGTTGTGAGGTGGTAAAGCAGGAGGTAAAGCGGGTGTGGCCAATAACATTAATGAGGGCCCTGGCACTGGAACACCTCAATGGAATGGAACCATCACGAATGGTATTGGTTAAACCTGCTTTACCTCCTGCTTTACCACCTCCAACCTCAACGGCTGTTGTGAAAAGGGTCTCCTGGAGCCTCGGCCGGCTTCAAAGCGCTCCTGTCGCCTAATGATAATGAATGCAGTGTGTCTGCTTGTTGCTGTGCCTGGATGGCTCACTGTCAATCTGTTCCCCACAGTCTCAGGTTACACTCTGTTACTGCTCTGCTTTCACCGTCAGCACAGTCCACTGCCAGCTTTCCTCAGCCGTTTATCTGCTGTCAGCTGCCCTAAAGGCGCTCATGAACCCTCCGCAATGACAATGATCCTCTGACCCTGGCCTGTGGTCCAAATCAAAGGAATGCTCCTCAAATCCAATACAAATACCATTTGAACTACTGCAATATTACAACTAACGATCCCCCCTTCCTTCTCTTTGGGACAGCCATGCAGGAGGCCTCTGTTGTGCATTGCGAAGCCTCACGAATAAAATCTTTAAATATACGAAGGGATTGATGAGGAAATCGATAATCCCGGATCGTTAAATAAAACCATAAAAGGCGTCCTTTCAAATGTGGCCTTATGCGGGCTGTCCTTATTAGGTCAAAGCAATCTATTGATGCTTCCTCCTCACCCCTGCTATCTCCCTGTCCGCCCCTTTGGCCCTGCAGATAAAAGAGGGCTCATTGTGAACAAAGCAAAGGTTTGACAGAGCTTTGGACACCTGCAGCGGACCGAACCATTCCGTCCGCTCAGGTTCGATAAAGTGGGACACACCATTCTGTCGTGGGGGGAGGGGGGGGGGGGGGAGGTGAGGAATCTGAACGGTGTGAGTAAGGCCTGCACAGGCTCACGGCTCAGTCATAGCATCTACGTGTATTTCAGCCTCTGATGTCACAACTGCCCTCCAGTTGATCGGAGACCATAAAAAGAATAACATTTGACATTTCGTTTGGTCGACTCGTCTCCACATTGTGATGGAAATTTGGTAATTCAAAACAAAAGCCCTGGAAAACGGAGGCTTCGTAGACGGCAATAACACCCCCATGTAAATGATATTTACATCCACATCAAGCACATGTGGTGCCAGAGATGGTGCGATAAATTCCCAGCCTGGGGTGTTGCTATGGAAACATGGAGACTCATCACAACAAGTCTTCCTGCTTTACCTGTGGCAGCTGCAGAGTACTCATGGAAGCTATTTCATGCTTATTTGTTTGCCAACCAACAGAGTGCTCACTCTTACACATAACATCATATCAGATGACTAGTAAAACACACAGATGCTAAAATTGTGGACTCTTTTTATGTCACGTTTTTGTCATAGACTGTATAAAAAATATGGACGTAGTCACCGCGACGTCATCCTCCCATTGGTTTTTGGACTCCCGATTTGAAGCCTAGAGTTTCGCATTGTGACCGCCCGTCGCCATCTTGGTGGACTTTTCGGAAGTGACCATATTTGGACGAGAAGAGCTGCAGTGGATGGTCCGCTAATGGTCCGTGATCACTGGACAGGCGACCTCTCAAACAAAACATAGACCCCCTTTATCGTCTATTCTACTGGAAATGGGACCATATAGTTTACAAAATGAACACCATGCTGTATTGAAGAAGACATGAAACTATGGATTGAGACCATCAACTCATTAGGAAAGTGTTTGCTGAGGTCATAAATCAAGTGAAACGTCGGGTAATTTTCCCATTCGCTTCCATACAGTCAGACTTCTTTTTGCAGCCATAGACTAAACGGGGGAGTTATGTAAGAATTCACTCCCTGTTAGGATGACGTCATCATTCCTACTTTGACGTCGTCATTCCGACTATGATGTCATCGATCACTGATGATGTCATGGTTCATAAGTGTCTTTCATGCCTTTCGCTAGTGATGTCATGTCTCTGATGATGTCACAAACGGTATGATGTCATAGCACAGGTGGTGTCATGCTCGGATCTATAAAGGCCTGTTCCGGCAGGCTCTGGCCAGTGATTCATAATCTAAACTAGGATCATACCAATCTCTGCAACGTCTGCAACCTGCAACTCCTGCAACCAGCAACTTCTGCAATCTCTCTGCAACCGTTCCCAAAACCTCGAACAGTGCAGCCCCAGCTATCAAGCTACCAAGTTCCACAACACCCCAGCTTCTCCAGACCTACCAAGTTTCCCGTGGTCATCAACTACCCGCGATTAGATCCACACGTCTCACCCCGATCCTGACAGTATGAATCACTCAGAAACGGATTTAGCGGATAGATTTCCACCGATCAAAGAGGCCTCAGCTGACCCACCAGGCGGTCAGCTGGATATCTCCACTCATCCTGATACCTTCACTCATCCTGATGTCTCCACTCGTCCTATCACGTTCGGAGACTTCCATATCATACTTAACTCATTCACCGCCAATGACGTCTTTGACGTGTTATCAGCAATGGCCTTCCCCGCCAAGGACGTGTTTGACGTGTTTTTGTTTTTATTGGTGCAGCGCCTGCAGCAAACACTTGCCCAGCCTGTCACACAGACACAGGTCCCTGCCTTCAAAGGGTAGCCGACAGCACGCGATCAAACACATACCGCAGCTGTTGTTTTGAAATTGATGCAAGAGGAAATGCAGAGAACGGGTAACGCTTCCTTGTGCAGACAGGAGAAACATTGAAACGCCGAGCTGGAGTCGCCTTCCTCTGTGCCAGCCAGGAGAAAACGGGAGAAAGTAATCAAGAGATGTGTTTGATCATCGGAGGAATGAGGAAATGATCGATCAGTTTGCGAGGGCGGTGAGGACGTGTTGAATAGCCGAGGGGAAAACGGGAACGATCGTTATCGATAGATATGACAGGGAGACATGGACGAGGACGGTGTACCAGAACAAATCAAAATAAACACAGGAACAGCTAGGCAGCAGCGGGCAGAAGGCACTCACAGCAGCCCGCTGTCCTTCTCAAGAGCTCTTCAGTTGGTTCATGAAATCGCTGGGCTGCTCGCCCTCCAGTGTTGCTCCTGGCCAATCCCAGCGCCACAGGGCGTGGTTATTGCTTATCCTATGTTGGGTTAGAAATCTAAAAGGGGGATCGTGTGTGTGTGTGTGTGTGTGTGTGTGTGTGTGTGTGTGTGTGTGTGTGTGTGTGTGTGTGTGTGTGTGTGTGTGTGTGTGTGTGTGTGTCTGTCTGTCTGTCTGTCTGTCTGTCGGTGTGTCTGTCTGTCTGTCTGTCTGTCTGCACACTCACACCGAGTAAACTGTATTGTTGAATGTAAAAAAAAAGCACTTCATGTGTGTATATATATATATATATATTTTTTTTTTTTTGTCATTTGTGTCCTAACGAATAATATTTACATGTCTGATGTCAATACAGTTCAAAATAAAAGAATTGAGAGTGAGTTATGCCTGAGATTGTGCCCTTTTACAAAAATGCTTTTTTCTCCCTTTTCTCTTCCCAGACAGGCTTTTTTGGTGAACATGGGGTGTATAAAAAGGGTTATAAGTAGAGTACAGAACATGCTAAAAGCTAACTTTCTTTTTGGGGGTGAAAGTGGAGACTTAGATCTTCATTTCGAGGTATTGGACATCACTGTAGTCCTAGTACAGAATTTACTGTGGGTCTTGAAAGATGACCAAACATTATGGAAATACTTGGCCTGTGCCAAAAATGCCAGTCAGATATTGGCAGTGAATGAGTTAAGCACCTAGATCGAAGGCTAGATCGTCTCGATAGAAGGCTAGATCGTCTCGAAGGGCTAGGCCCCCAGGGTGTCACCCCGCAGCCTCTGCAAGACCTCGCACTTGAGTCAAGACGCCTGATTGCCCACCAGGAAAAAGCAATCCAGACTCTGGCTTCCGCAGCCGCTGATCGGCACGCCCTCTTGATTGGCCGGCTAGATCGTCTCGAAGCCCCAGCTTCCGAGCGCACCGCCGTTCCGGAGGTTTCCAGACCTGCTACTCCCCCGTCTACAGCGGCCGTTGCTTTTAGCTCTGCCTCTCGGCCGCCTCCAGCTGCTAAGGGCATATTCTGGGGGGGAGTTCGCGTCATCCCAGAGCAGGGGCAGCCACATTCGAGTCCCAGCAGCCATCTGTACCGTGATCTGACCGGCAGGGTTCGCATCACACCAGAGGAGAGGCAGCGCCGTTTGGACACCCGGAGCTGCCTGTACTGTGGCCGAGCCGGGCATTACCTCTCCTCCTGCTCCCGGCGTCCAGTAAGTGGTCCCACCGCTCGCCGGCCCGTGGTACTCTCAGTGGATCAAGACTCTACGTGTCCAGCCGAAAGATCTGTACGGTTGGGTAGCGCTCCCTGCAGGACCCAGGAGTGGCAGTGTGTCTCCAAGAGGGTTAACGAGTTGGAGAGGACTGTCGACCGTCTCATTGGGAAGTTCAATCGCTGCCTGCAGATCGGCTCCGTCCCCCCGCAGGGGGCCTCCGAGTCTGCTGGCCCTGAGGCACAACCTGAGGCACAACCTGTGGACCTGCCCCTCGCCGAGTCTGAACCCGCACCTGAGGCACAACCTGTGGACCTTCCCCTCGCCGAGGCTGAACCCGTACCCCAGCAGCAGCCAATTCCTGTCCTTGACCAACACGTAGGTTCCAGCTTCATGCTGGGAGGTTCCCGTAGTGTCGTCAGCCCTCGGTCAAGAGCAAGAAGAAATAAGAGGCGTTTAAAGGAGGAGACGGTGGGTGTCCTGCCCAAACTACAGGTCGGGAGGGCAGGCCTCGCTGTGTCAGATCCCCCTGCGGCTCTGCCTTCGGAGACAGCGGCATTTGACCCTTTTGATGGTCCCCAGCCTCCCATGTTTGGATCGTGCCCCGGGGGATGGCCGGCCCCAGAGGACCCACCGGACCCGGTGGAAGTTCTGTCTACGTATCGGTCCATCTATGGCTTCGATATCCTGTATTAGGGAGGAGCACCTCCACTGTCCTACACCCCCTTTGGGGTCTGACCACCTGCATCTAACCGCCTGCTGAAGAGCACCTCACTCTCTTGCACCCCCTTTGGGGCCTAACCACCTGCGTCTAACCACCTGCGGAAGAGCACCTCCACCAGAACCTACGGATTTTTTGTCTCCCAGATGCCATCCTTGATGGCCTCATTGGACGCCAGGTGACGTCCGTTGAGGGGAGGGTACTGTTAGGATGACGTCATCATTCCTACTTTGACGTCGTCATTCCGACTATGATGTCATCGATCACTGATGATGTCATGGTTCATAAGTGTCTTTCATGCCTTTCGCTAGTGATGTCATGTCTCTGATGATGTCACAAACGGTATGATGTCATAGCACAGGTGGTGTCATGCTCGGATCTATAAAG
>NW_028151504.1:0-55536 GCF_964638095.1 Poromitra crassiceps | reverse complement strand
TGCACGATCTGATCACTCTTCCTTAAATAAAGTTTGCTGTGAAGCGTTTGTACAGAGGCATGTTGTTGGTTTTACTTCTTCATATTATACTTGCAGTTATCTAGGCAATGTTGATGTTTCTATTAATGAACAAATAGGTAACGATGTATCATCGCGTTAGCATTATATTCACTAAATCTGGCTTCAAACGACCCAAATTGGGCTTCAAACGGCCCAAATTGGGCTTCAAACGGCCCGAATTTTTCGCACGTCGGACCGTATCGGCCTGGCCTGCTTGGTATCTAATGCCCGGCCTGAATTATGATCCCAGTCCGCCCCTGCCCTCACCTCCTCCATTGCAAAGCCCAGTCTGTGGTCATCAGTCAGTCTCTTCCCACATTCAATATCAAACTCAGGAATTACTACTGCTGCTGTGGGTCTCTTGGATGTGCCGCTGTGGGTGCATCTCAATAGTCTCATATTATCACTCTTTCTCGGTTCTCTGGAGTAAGCATAAAACCGGGAGGGTGGGATTTGCACAATGAATGAGATTGTGTCTTGTTATCAGAGTGATAGGCTACATATGAAGGCCTTGCTCAATGAATCCAACTTTTTGTATGGACTTTGTTATTCTTTTATGTTGATTTTTAATCTAATCGCCTTATTACAAAAACAGCAATAAATAAAAGGTGTTAGGTGAAAATTACAGCAATGACAAAAATATATACGGTATAGAGCTACTGTGTTGTACTAATGTATTGTATTATTGTATTGTATTGTACCTATACCTATACTTGTTCATTTTCCTCCAAAGAATCATTGTACTCAAATGGGGAAAATATGACATCTCTTATGACATCACTGATGAATGACATCACTGATGATGTCACAACTCCGCATCTTATGACATCACTGATGACATCAACAGTGATTTATGATCAGTGATAAGATCCGTCTGAGTTTCCGTCCTATCTCGTTAATTTCTACGGCTGCCAGATTCTGTCCAAGATTGAGTGCTCACATCACTGATACATCCGGACCAATTGGGTTTTATTCGTCAGAGAAACTCTTCTGATAATATCAGACGCCTGTTAAATGTCATGTGGTCAGTCCGCAACATGGACTCGGGACTCCCCAGTGGCTGCCATTTCACTCGACGCCAAAAAGGCGTTTGATCGGGTCCAATGCATGGAGATAGATATCTGCTGCTTACACTTAAATCCTTTGGTTTTGGTCAGAACTTCTTAAAATGGATAGAAATACTTTATAATCAACCACAAGCGGCAGTTGAGACAAATGGTTTAATTTGGCCTTACTTTTCATTAAGCAGAGGGACCCGTCTTTCGCCAGCATTATTTTTGTTTAGCTCTGGAACCGCTCGCTGCAGCTATACGCAGGAATCCTAATTTTCCTGGTGTAACCATTGGGGAGTCAGTACATGAACTCATGCTTTACGTGGGTGATATACTTTTACTGGTGTCAGACCCAGCAAAATCAGTACCAGCTCTTCTTGATTCTATTGATTCCTTTTCTAAACTAAGTATATAAGGTTAAGTGGTCAAAGTCTGAGGCTCTCCCCTTGACTGCATACTGCCCCAGTACTCTCTTTAAAGATTTTCAGTGGCCGCCTGAAGGCATAACATATTTAGGAATCCTTTCCCCCCCAAAAATAGATGGATGTAATCAGGGTGAATTTTGACCCTCTCTGATTTGGAGATGTCGTCTTCCTTGTTTCTGTCTCTGTGGGGTAAAGTAAATGTGTTCAAATGAATGCTATTCCAAAGGTGAATGATAATTTACAGTCACTTCCATTATGTATTCCCATGACATATTTAATTTCTTTTGATAGGATTTCTAATATTTTCTATGGAATGGGAAAAAAGCCAGAATGCGACTCGAAAAGTTACAGATGCCAGTCGACAAGTGAGGCCTTGGGCTTCCAAAACGTATTTGTTCACTACCCCCTGAAAGGGCGTCCCCGTGGTTTGAACTGGAGCAAATGGGATTCCTCCCTCTCTCCCCTCTTGCTCGTCTCTCAACCAAGCTGTCTGTCACCTGAACTTCGGCCCCATCCTATTATTTCTCACATTCAGATTGTCTGGAAAAAAGTTTCTTTGATTTTTAACATTAACCCATGATTTAACTAAGAATCAGCGATTTGGCTAAACCCCATGCTCTCTATATAGCTCAATTTTTATTGAAGGAATGGAATAATAATGGTAAGTGCACGCTAGGTGACCTGTATGGGAGAGACTCTCTAAAAACCTTTGAGACCGTAATGCAAGATTTCAGTTGACCTAGGACACGGCACTGGCCATAATTTTACAATTAAGGCATTTACTTGTGAAAAAATTAGTTCAATCAATCAATCAATCAATCAATCAATCAATCAATCAATCAATGACTCTGATCTGCTGAGCAACACAATCAAAACATTTGGTCTGGGTCACGAAGCATCACATTATTATTCTATTATTTTCAGCCAAGCCCACAAAGGGAACTTGGCGTTAAAAAGCTGGTCTGGGAACACGATTTAAATCTTTCATTTAGTGAGAAGTGATGGGACCGAATATGTCAGAACTCTAAGAAAATGTCTAGGGATATTAGAATCAGATTAATTAAATTTAAAATACTCAATCGGTTTTATTGGACTCCATCAAGGTTACATAGACTGGGGCTGAAAGACACAGCAGACTGTTGGAGGTGTCGTCAGAGGTCAGAGGGTACTCTTTTACATGCATTATGGTCATGTTCTCTTCTCCAAGATTTCTGGCACAAAGTTCATAAGAAAATCTGTGACATTATGAAAGTTGATTTTTCTTTTCGTCCTAGACTTTATGTTTTGGGTGACCCCTCGCTGCTTGCCCACTGTGGGGGTGAGGTACCAGACTGGATCCAGACTATATGGTGGGGAGGCAAATAATATTGAGGGGGTGGAAAACAACAGGGGGTCCTTCCATGCAAGAATGGCTGATTGAATTGGGAAGGGTTGTGTCCTATGAACATCTTATAGGATGCATAATAGACTGGAGGTCTTTACCTCAAAATGGGGGACATACTAGCTACTAGTGTAGCGCAGAATACTCTATAAGAGCGGACTCTGGACTGTTTGAGAGCTACTGTATACTGTATGCATGATGCAAGGTCTGAAATGTGGTTATGCTATTTTATTATTATTTTTTACTATTTTTTTCTGTGTATGTAGGAGTATGTACATGCATACATGCGCATTTCCTATGCGTATGTATGCATATATACGGTAGACCTATATAAATTATATGTATGGACGTATATTTATACTTTTCCCATTGCTGTCTATTTCGTTTTTTCCTCTTTTCCACACTACTGTGTGTCGTTGTTTTGGAAGTGTGGTGGCTTCACTTTGTTTTGTGAAACTGAATAAACTATAAATCGTTAAAAAAAAAGTGATTTATGACATGACTGATGACATCATCAGTGGGACAAAAATGGAAACAGAGAACAGAGCCCACATTGCCAAATTTGACTAGGCATCTCGTGCGCTACGTGCACTCAATTCCTAGGCTGCAACGCTGTGCGGCCTCACCCGTCCTGCAGCTCGCCGAGCTGGCCCTGCAGAGCTCGGCTGCTGTGTGGCCTTGCCACAGCTCGGCTGCTGTGTGGCCTTGCCTGCCCTATTGGCGCGCGCACAATGTCTCCCTGTCTCTCTCCCCCTCTCTCCCCCAGTTGCTCCCCCCTCTTTCTCCCTCTCCCTCAGTCTCTCTCGTGAGCCTCCTCAGTCTCTCACATCTCTGACGTCATCACTGATGACCACATCAGTGATGTCACTGATTACATCATCACTGATGTGTGTGTGTGTGTGTGTGTGTGTGTGTGTGTGTGTGTGTGTGTGTGTGTGTGTGTGTGTGTGTGTGTGAGATCACTGATTACATGATGTAATCAGTGATCTCACACACACACACACACACACACACACACATGATCACTGGGACTTTGCAGGTGTGTGACTGCCTTGTTTTTGTGTGTGTGTGTGTGTGTGTGTGTGTGTGTGTGTGTGTGTGTGTGTGTGTGTGTGTGTGTGTGTGTGTGTGTGTGTGTGTGTGTGTGTGTGTGTGAGTGAAAGAGAGTGAGTGAGAGTGAATTTATGACATCACTGGATTTTATAAGATTTGACTGAGGATGCAGATAGACCTCCAGCTCCAGTCCAGTCAAAGCTTAGCTGTCTGAGTAGTAGGGCGAGACCCGCGCATGCGCACTGTCTCTTTCTCCCTATGACTGACCTCCCAGTTTCTGCAGCACAACTTGGACGCGCGGGCACACACCCAGTGCACAGAAATATCACACGGGAGGGATGGCCGCTGTTTTTGGGAAGATCCTCATCGGCATTTACGTGGAGATTAAACGGAGCGATGGTATGTACGCTGCATAGTTATCTCTCCATCCAGCTGTCCAACTGACAAGAGCTAACAGTCAAAGCCGCTCGTTCGTTGCAGCCCTGGATATTTGCTAGCTACATTGTAGCAAAGCTACATCATCTTTGTTGCCGCCCGCCAGCGCCTTTAGCCGGGGATGCTGTGGTGGAAAACCCGGCGAACGAAGTGCCACCCAAACCCAGAGCAGTCCTGTTTGCTGCCACGCTGTCGCCTTGTCTCTGGCTGTCAGTCAGGCAGACACGCCGTGTGCGGCCGCTGTCTGTCGCCGGTGTAGGTGACACCTGCGCCCGGGTCTGATACGCTCTCTGTAACGTGGCTTACCATGAAACCCTCCGAAAAACAATTCATGTATTTCATTAATTCCACCGACTTGCGGTACTAGGCTACATCATCCAAGATTGGCCTACTGTAACGTTATAACGTCATGCTCCATCATGAGCCGATGCTGGACAGGGCCTCTCCCTTCTGGCTGGTGGTGGCTGCATTTCATGTCATTGAACGAGAAATAAATACAGTAGCCTCTTTATTTTATTTTTTTAACAGATTCTACATTTTCTGGTTCATCATTACGTTACAGCGGTGTTTATTTTGAAGGTTGATTGGGCGCCTAGAATCCATAACCGCCATGATATCCTCACCCAGCTGTTGAAGTTGTCTGTTCTGGTATAGTGAATGACAGGGAGGGAATGAAGTCAATCGTATCAATCAGTCGTACCAGTTCTTTTAGACCACGCCCATTTAGCATCACAATATAATTGTATGAGCATTAGATTACAATTTAGATTGAGGCTACAGAAGACCACAATGCTTACACATGTTTGGGTTATTTATTCAGAGCCCTTTCTTGCTGCAGCTGAGATTTACATATTGATCGCTGAGCGAGTCAGAACTTGTCCATGTCTCATTTGGTGTGTACTGTAACTCTATGATTTGAATGCTCAACTACTACCACCCACGTATTCCTACATCGGCCTTGACCCGTCCTATGCAGCACTGAGCAGGCCTTAAATCTTCTCTCCCACCCACCACAGGGCGAATACACCAGGCAATGGTCACATCGTTGCATGAAGACAACGAGAGCGTGACAGTGGAGTGGATTGAGAATGGAGATACCAAAGGAAAAGAGGTATGGCTGACACTGTAGTAGGCTCTGTGAGGCTCCCAGATACTAGCGTCTATGTTGTATTCAATCAGGCTTGACAGATCTGTGATCAGGTTCTGTCTGACAGCTGAAAGTGTCAGCACGCAGATTATTTAGCTCCTGCACATTATTCAGCACTAAAACACCATCATTTCCCTAGGATTTGAAGAGTATTTTATATAATACCTACGTGTCTCCACTCCAGATACCACAATTGCATTAGTGAAATGATTGCAGCAGTTAGTCGGGTCCTGCACACACATTCAGTGTCTGTGTGTCGTGTTCCAGATTGAGCTGGAGAGCATCTTTGCTCTGAATGCAGATGTGGCTCCCGAGGAGGAGATAGCCCAGAGTCCTGAGACCCCCCCTCCACCCTCCTCCACTGCAGCCAAAGGCATCAAGGCACCCAAGGTCTATCGAAAAGTTCCTTTTGTTGTAAATGACATGTAGGTAATAGATTACTGCCTGTGAGTGGAAAGGAACGTACCGCTTTTGTCCAATCTGTGGCTCACTTTCTTCATCACAGCAACTGTATTCACAAACTGTGTCCTCTGTGTGTTGTCATTAATGGAGAAAGGCCCATTTTAACATCATTTGATCATCTCAAAAGACACTAAATAGCTATTTTGTTGCCAAAAGTGATGGATTATTGCTTTGAAGTGATGGATATCTTGGTTTGTGAATTCAACTGTTTCTTTTTACAAACATTTTCTTTCACAGACCCGACGGATGACATCTGCAATACCGAAAGCTGAGAACCTGCCACGGGAGAACAGAGGTACAGTATGCTTCTATCTTTGGGTTGTGGACAAAACAAGACATTAGAGGATGTCATCTTCGACTTTGGCAAACACGGATCAACATTTCTTTTCACCATTTTCTGAAATTTTATAGACCAATCAACTAATCGGTTAATCGAGAAAATAATCGAAAGATTAATCGATGATGAAAATAATCGTTCGTTGCAGCCCTACTTTATATTGCATCATTTAGCTGACACTTTTGTCCAAAGCGACTTACAAGAAGTACATTTTGTCAGTTGATGTGCCTTCCAAGCATCTATAGAGTACTGCAGGGATGATGTATTTTGTAGGCTTACCCACAAGTCCTTGTACTTCCTGGTTCCTATGTGTAAAAGTCAATAGGATTTTTGTATGGGAATTTTGGTTAAATGCATGAAATAAGGTCTGTGGTTAACACAAGTTTATGAAACGGCAAACATTGTGTCCAGCAAGATAATCTTCACAAATGAGGACCACTTTTATGACTTTTGAAATGTTTTCTGAACGCATTTATGGTTTGAAAATCATAAAAGGTGGGTTTGAAGTGGGCGTGGTTATGCTCCAGACTTATTACACAATAAGCTCCACGAACCAATCAGGCTGAAGTGCATCTACCCTGCAAATACAAAATAAAAAATGCATCACTGTGTATCAAGTTGTACAGCAGGGGGGAGAGCGCACTGGGGCAATTCAGCAGACACGCCTCCACAGTTTCAGGGAAGAGAATATGGCTTAGTTTTACATGATTTTAAAACCAAATTTTTAGCGACATTTGGCTGGTTGGTTAATAGCACATCTTTCTGTAGTGTGACAAAATCAAAACACTCATTTTTTGTTTCCAGGGGCTTTAATGGAGCTATTTCTCTCTCAAATCTATGCAACTTTAATTGTGACACGTTGTCTTATGTATACCTGCCATCCCATTTCCATGGAAAGCTTACCACAGTGTTGGAGGAGGGCTGCAGCCAGTGCTGTTTGTCATCTTGTACTAATGAGTCAATATGAGCGGACTGTGTTCTCGGCTGTTTTGTGGACTACAGCTGCAGCAGTGGGAACCACCCGGGCCCGTCCCAGCCAGCAGAGCCAAGCTGCAGAACCTCCTCCACCAGCCATAGCACCCCAGCCTACACAACAACAGACCCTGCTACAGCAGCAGAATGGTAACTCACACACACATTATGGAAGAAAACAGAGACCCAGAGCCTCTTTCTAAAGGTTTTGGTTCTTGTTAAATTGCTATTTCATTTGAATCATGTCAAATGGATCAAGCAAGTGTGCCATTTCCTGCAGTACTGCTTGCCCCCCACCCCGCTTCACAAGTAAATGTAACCCTGAGTTGTCTTAATGGGAATATATTGATTGTATTTCATTATAGAATATCTGTGTTGATGAATATGTACATTTGTCAGATTTGGGGTCTTTGACTCAAACTATGAGGGAATTTAGATTATGCAAGACACTGCATTTAAGGAAACACAATAAATGTCAAAGGATAAATCAAGTACAAAATCAGCATCTTTGATCAACTCATCTTCTGCTATTTGAACAGCAATCTGGGAACCCATTGGTAAAAAAAAAACAGCTAACCTGTGGGGGCAAGCTCATTTCAACATCTGAATAACCGGAACTCAACTTGCATGGCCACGCCCCTTTATGCAAATTTTACAGACAGATTGCGCTATTTTTAGGAGTGCTATTATCCCGATTTTCTTCGACCATGGCGACAGATTTACATGCAAATGTTAAAATCTGTCTTGAGACGCTATCAAGTGGCACCACTTCAACATCCCTACTCCTAGAATAAGACATTTCTATGCATAGAGTTTGACAGCTCATGTTGGCAGTACACTTGTGTCTTGTGTCATCAAACATGCATTTGACGAGATAGATTGTAAAAGATTTCACAAAAACATTCAGACTTTCTTCAAATTGAAGCCACGGAGGAACCTTAAAGGAAGGCTTTGCCGATTTTCAACCCGCATTGCATCATTATAATCTCGGTAAGATAAAGCAGATGTACAGTGCTTACCTTGTGTATATGTTTTCTGCAGTAATCTACATTTGACTGCCTGCAGAAACTCCGCCCCCGCCAGCTGGGATGGCTCATTAATGCTCGTTAAGGCTCTCCATGTGATTCTCTGTGGATGTGTGCATACAGAGAAAATAAAAAGAAACAATAACAGACGCCCTCGAAGCCGCCCTCGAGCAACATCTGTTCACTTCCTGTACAGAATGATGCGTTTTGCATCATTCTGTACAGGAAGTGCTGGAATAAACTGCAGAGCTCTCAGTGCAGGAAAACATGAAGACAAGGTAAAGGTGCCCATCTGCATAAATTAGTGACATTGTAATGATACAAAGTGGGATGAAAATCAGCAAAGCCTCCCTTAACAGAACCTATCAGTCCTAATGTAGAATGGTACCAGTTGCAGCTAAACTTCATGCAATGCAATGCAAGTCTATATTTTTAGACCAAATATACTCTTTATTTCCATCTACTGCTATTTCCTTTCCCTGTCTGCTTTCACCGTTTTGGCTCCAAGTCCAAGCACGGTCTACAATAGTAGCAGACAGTGGTGCAATAGCAGAATTGTAACATGCAACACACACAAATGCGTATGCACACGCACACATACACAGGTGTTGTCACAGCAGAATGATAATGAACATGTAATCACTTAAATAAATCAATCAATCAATAACCTCAATCAATAATAAAGGGCTGGGTATTGGTACTGGATACCTTTTAAGGTATCGACCGAAATAACCCAGTAACAATTAGTATTGAAACTTCTCTCCAGTCAAACAATACCTGCATTTGATCCTTTTTGTACACAACTCTAGAAAAAAAGGACTTTGTATGGTTTTGCTCACAGCCAATCGCTGCAAGCGTTCTTCGATTGAATCTGTCTTATTGGCCCACTACCGTAGCAGCTACAACCCATACAGTCTGAAAACATTCAAAAGTACGGCTATAGTACATGCCTCTGGCATCTGATAAAAATAAAAGCATAAAATGTGGAAGGATTAAAAAAAGAAGTATCGAATGAAGTACTCTAGAGCTGCAATGATTAATCAATGAATCGATTATTCGATTGACAGAAAATTAATTGACAGTTATTTGTATAATCGATAATCATTTAAGACACATTTTTATTAGTATAATTACTAAAGTTCAAATGTATAGCCTATGGGAGTATTTTCTGGCTTCTTTAGTCTTCTATGACAGTAAACTGATCATCTTTGGGTTGTAGGTCAGGACAAAAGAAGACATTTGATGATGCTTCTATGTTGTTATTTGTTGTTCCGTTTTATTACATTTTTACTCTGTCGTGTTTCCACCTCCGGAGTCTACCGCTTCTTCTGCTAACGTTACGTTGTGTTTTCAACCCGAACCGCAGCTGTGTAATCTTATCCGGTTACTCTGTTAATCGTTGGAATAATCGGTAGAATACTCGATTACTAAAATAATCGGTAGCTGCAGCCCTAAAGTACTCTGTTGGTATTTTATAAGGTGCTGGTGTTGGTAATTTTTTAAACTATATCCAGCCCTAATAATCACTCTGTTCCACACTCCCTCTAACTGGGAAATCCAGAGCGTAGGTCATTCAAGTCTGTGTTTACTCTTACGTGCCTCTTGGTAGTTCTCAGGTCGAATAACTGTATTATCCACCATCTATCTGTAGTAAATCCATCCGTTGTTATTTTCTGCCATTGGATACGAGGCTGTGTGCAGCAGAGACCCAAACCAGTGATGTCATGCTCCCACACAGCTGTGTGTCTGAGCCAGTGAAAGGCTCTTTCACAGTTACTCACTGCCTTCACGTCTTCTAGTATTCTGCTATAGCTATGGGGATTAGCATAAACGTTTGCTCTGAATGACATGACAGTTGAACGCTGCTGAATCGTCTTAAATGGATTTTGCCGTTCTTCGTTTCGCTGATTGATCTCCATTGGCCTTGCGTTTCTGCCCTACCTTCCTCTCCAGCGCGGAGGAAGTCCAACTGTGTGAAGGAGGTGGAGAAGCTGCAGGAGAAGCGAGAGAAGAGACGACTTCAGCAGCAAGAGCTCAGAGAGAAGAAGGCACAAGTGAGGGGCGAGCGTGCACTTGCAACACACACACACACACACACACACACACACACACACACACACACAGAGAAACACACACACACACACACACACAGAAACACACACACACACACACACAGAAACACATTTGTCAGGGGCGGGGAACCTTTTTTGGCATGAGATGTACCTTTACTGCTTCAGGGAGAGTTTCCAGCATCACTCAAGGCGATTCAGTGAACATGGGAGATTTGAGTTTTCTGACAGAGAGACAGCTAGATTTTTATAAACCCAAAATTGAGCAAACAAATCTATATTGAAGCAGGAAGATATTGTCGTTTGCTAATTAGCGTCATTGGTTGTCGTAGCCCAACTCATCCAAATCAACCTTGTGATAGCTGGAGTTCATTTTAGCTCCCTAGTACTGAATAATGAGGGAAAATCTGTTAGCATTGTCTGTCTTTCTCTCTCTCTCTCTCTCTCTCTCTCTCTCTCTCTCTCTCTCTCTCTCTCTTCTCTCTCTTTCTCTCTCTCTCTCTCTCTCTCTCTCTCTCTCTCTCTCTCTCTCTCTCTCTCTCTCTCTCTCTCTCTCTCTCTCTCTCTATCCCCACAACTTTTAGTCGACAAACTTTAATGACCAACCTGCAAGGCTGCTGTCTTCATTTATGTTATTAAGGAAACATTTTTCTAAATCATGTTGCGATTGACCAGCAGATATGGTTGAAAAAACTGGTGGATGTTTTGCTCACCACAGATGGGTAATATTATAATGCTGCTGTGCAAGAGCAGAGTCTTGGAGAAGCTACTCCACTCCATTCTCATGACAGTTGAGATGGTTCTGGTCTATGCTTTGTTGTCTCAACACAACTTCCAGATTAAGGGGCACTTTACACGAGGACGGTTTCCTATGGAAACGGGGAATTATTTTATCGTTAGTGCCTCCCTTTTAGACGGCGACGGCGAATTCGCGCTTAGGAAACGACACATTTTAAAACCACCCTCCAGAGTGAAATTGTTAAAGACGCTTCCCGCTGAGCGGGGCTAAGGGCTCCATGTAATCGCTTTGGAACGGCACATTTCAGAAACTCTGACGTGCCTGCACAGGCGACACACGCGATTACGCCATAGCCGTGCACGAGTTGGCAACCAAATAAAACGCCAGTATGAATGAAGTTTGGCAACATTCAGGATTAAGCTACACTGCGGCCAACTTCAGTTACATGTTCATAACGTTACTGCTGCGAGGAGCCGATGGCTGTACCCGGTCGGCATTTAACGTTAGTTACAAAAGCACGTCGACAGTGTTTTCTCACTGCCAGTATAGCAGTAGGGTTTGACAGATCACAGTCAGCGATCCCGGCCCTCGCTGCTCGTTAAAGATTTCCAATAGGCGTTATTCTGATAAACTGGTCACTTATATGTTACATTCTCACCCGACAAATATTAAAACTTTTAACAGTTTGGGCGTTTGTTTTGGCTTGAAAAAAGCTTTTTGGCAAGTCTAAATAACTGCGGAAAGTGTACTCTACTTCCGCGTTTAAAGCGAAATTACGTCATGCAGTAAGCGTCCTTGTATGGGCAAAGAATAAGGTGATCACACTGCCACCTAGCGACCTGATGTACATTACGCGTTTTAAAAATTCAACAGCGCTCATGTAAACAGGGAGAAGGTGTGAAGGAAAAGGTGTGAAGGAAACGCTATTGTGTCGTTTCTTTCAGAAACTGTCCTCGTGTAAAGGGCCCCTAATTGAAGTGAATTTTGTGTGATGGGTTCAACCCTTTGTTCTCTGTCTCATTCCAGGAGGTGGATGTGACTATACCTAACTATGAGATCATGTGTATGATCAGGGACTTCAGAGCCAGTCTGGACTACAGGCCCCTAACCACGGCCGATCTGGTGAGTCTGCTTCAGGACTACATTTCCCAGATTCACTCATTGGCTGTGTAATGTGGACGACGCATCTCCACTTCCTACCGCTATGCCAAAGTGAAGCCAAATCTTGTTTCCACGAGCCGCCATCTTGCTTGTGTGACGTCAATTGGAGGTGGATTCTGCGCAGTAGAATCGGGCTGAGCCCCCTCAGCCATCCCACCGTCTTGACAGAGGTTTGAGAGTGGCTGTCACAGCTGTCAATCACTCCTTTTTATGTTGTCAAACAACTCATTCAATCCAAACTTATCAGGAACATGAGCACTTGAACATAAAGCAGCGTGATAAGAACTAGCTAAAATGAAATCTTTGCAAAAAATAATATTTGACGTGTACTTTGATTTTTATAGTGTGGCTCATGTCCCATCCGCTAACATGGATGGGGTAGGATTTCCTGACATATACTGCAGCCAGCCACCAGGGGGGCGATCAAAATGTTTTGACTTCACTTTTTGGGAGCTGTCATGTTGTCCTTTTTTATGTCCATATTTTATACAGTCAATGAGTTCATTGTACAGTATCATAACCTTCTTCAAAGGGTTGTGGTGAATAGAAAGATGTATTAGAAAGTATAGATGTGTAGATAATATTATTATAAGCACAATTCTTGTTGCTTACTTAGGCGGCCTTTGTATTTTTTGTGGAACATAGGCCATTGATGAACAGTTTCCACCACTGTCTTTCTTGGACCATCTTCTCCAGCTGTTGCCACGTCAGTCCATTCTTCTTAAACTCTTGCTCTGTGCTTCTTCTGCAGGTATTTCGGGGTCTTCCTCTCCCCGTTTGCCTTGTGGGTCCATGTCAGTAGTCGTGTTTCCATTACCGTCAGAAATGCGCAAAATCTAAATATCGCAATAGAAATTGGGTAATGGAAACACGTAAATTTCGAAAAAGCTCCCAAATATCGCAAAACGTTTTTACGCTCTCATGAGGTGGTTTTTCAGACGTGTCGATATAGCAGTTTATCGCAAAAGTGTAATGGAAACAGATTTTCCGCATTTGCACGTCATGTGACCCATCTTCTCCTTTGGAAAATGAAAGGAAATTAGGGAGAAAGGGTTTGATAAACCGTGGCAAAACCTTCGCAGCAAGTGGAAAACTTTGAAGCAACGCTACCTAGCAGAAAGACGTGTTGTGCAAAAGCGGAGCCGGAAAATAGATCATGTTTAATGGGAGAAATCGATCCATGCCTGTGTGCGCGCATTTGGCACAGCGGCGAGATGATCGGCGGGATGAAAAGCACACCGGTGCGGTGCTGTTGACTGAAGTGATTACTGATTAATACATTACACACGTTTCAGGTGCAATGTTATAATTATAATACACGATATTCTGACTATTGCATCATATCAGCCTTTCCCCCCCTCCTCCATCTCTAAAATGGGACAAGTTGTAGGCTAGCTTTTTTCCTCTGCCTGTCGCGCTCACTGCATTCACCGCAGCCCGCAACATGTTCTTTTGAATTGATAATCAGGCTCGTTTATATGCGTTGTAACTTCATGTTGTGATTTGCATTGACCATTGGTTGGATTTGAGCATGCAGGGGACGGGATATGGGGCAGATCCGCGTGCGTAATCACTGTGGCAGCTGCTGGTAATGGGAATTGCGAAACTCAACTTCAATGGAAACGCCTACAAGTCGCAATTGTACATCGTCGAAGTTGTAGAAATATCGCAATTATTTTGCGAAAAACTGTAATGGAAACACAGCTAGTGACACTCTGCAGTCCGCACTAACCATACAATTGCCTTTAGGATATGACCATATGACCATGACGATCATCTCCACTTTCTCCTTTTCAGCTGTTTTTCTTCTGTTGTTCTGTCTGGTGCGTTCCCACAGGTTGGTGTTGTTGATCGTGTTTAATGAACCAACGTTTCAACGTAATAAATGAGTGAGACGTGCAGGTCATGGGAAATGTCCGTGTTCAGAAGGCACATCTTACGAGGGTTTTAACTTCACATAGTGCAGCAAAAATGATCTGTGCCTTTTGATATTTCAGATAGAGGAGCATCGGATATGTGTATGCGTGCGGACACGCCCCCTCAATAAAAAAGGTACCTCTAACTTTATTACTCGATACATTTATTACCGAATGAGTCTTTTTCTTTGTAGTGTTGTTAACTTAGTAGTACAGTTTACAAAGTGCCAAGATGTCATCATAAGCTTTCCCGTATGACAAAATACATTTATTTGGGTCTTTGTCTACCTCTCTTCTAGAGTTGTCGACGAAGGATCTGGATGTGATCACCATCCCCAGTAAGGATGTAGTAATGGTGCATGAGCCCAAGCAGAAAGTCGACCTGACCCGCTACCTGGAGAACCAAACCTTCCGCTTCGACTATGCCTTTGATGACACTTCCACCAATGAAATGGTCTACAGGTACAATTATATTTTCAACAATGAAGTACGCAGAGCGATGGGTGCAAACTCCTCCTACTAACAAGTGCTGGTTTGCACCCAGGTTCACTGCCCGGCCGCTGGTCGAAACCATTTTTGAGAGGGGAATGGCAACCTGCTTTGCATATGGACAAACTGGAAGTGGAAAAACACATGTGAGTGTGTAGTAGACTATTGGGAAATTGATAGCCTTAGTGCAAACACAACATCAGAACTAGACTCGTTCTTACTCTGTCTAAAATTAAGCAATGCATAGCCATTCCAACATGGTAATTCATATCTCCTTTTAGACTATGGGAGGGGACTTTTCAGGGAAGAACCAGGACTGCTCTAAAGGGATCTATGCACTAGCGGGTCAGTATCTGCCATACCGCTATCTCCATTTTGTGCTTACACCTTTTGTCTTGATTTGACTCTCATTGTCTTCCCCTGTGCAGCCAGAGACATTTTTCTTTTGTCTTTATTTGACTCTCATTGTCTTCCCCTGTGCAGCCAGAGACATTTTTCTTTTGTCTTTATTTGACTCTCATTGTCTTCCCCTGTGCAGCCAGAGACGTTTTTCTTTTGTCTTTATTTGACTCTCATTGTCTTCCCCTGTGCAGCCAGAGACGTTTTTCTTTTGTCTTTATTTGACTCTCATTGTCTTCCCCTGTGCAGCCAGAGACGTTTTTCTTTTGTCTTTATTTGACTCTCATTGTCTTCCCCTGTGCAGCCAGAGACGTTTTTCTTTTGTCTTTATTTGACTCTCATTGTCTTCCCCTGTGCAGCCAGAGACGTTTTTCTTTAGTCTTTATTTGACTCTCATTGTCTTCCCCTGTGCAGCCAGAGACGTTTTTCTTTTGTCTTTATTTGACTCTCATTGTCTTCCCCTGTGCAGCCAGAGACGTTTTTCTTTTGTCTTTATTTGACTCTCATTGTCTTCCCCTGTGCAGCCAGAGACGTTTTTCTTTTGTCTTTATTTGACTCTCATTGTCTTCCCCTGTGCAGCCGGAGACGTTTTTCTTTTGTCTTTATTTGACTCTCATTGTCTTCCCCTGTGCAGCCAGAGACGTTTTTCTTTTGTCTTTATTTGACTCTCATTGTCTTCCCCTGTGCAGCCAGAGACGTTTTTCTTTAGTCTTTATTTGACTCTCATTGTCTTCCCCTGTGCAGCCAGAGACGTTTTTCTTTTGTCTTTATTTGACTCTCATTGTCTTCCCCTGTGCAGCCAGAGACATTTTTCTTTTGTCTTTATTTGACTCTCATTGTCTTCCCCTGTGCAGCCAGAGACGTCTTTCTTTTGTCTTTATTTGACTCTCATTGTCTTCCCCTGTGCAGCCAGAGACGTTTTTCTTTAGTCTTTATTTGACTCTCATTGTCTTCCCCTGTGCAGCCAGAGACATTTTTCTTTTGTCTTTATTTGACTCTCATTGTCTTCCCCTGTGCAGCCAGAGACATTTTTCTTTTGTCTTTATTTGACTCTCATTGTCTTCCCCTGTGCAGCCAGAGACGTTTTTCTTTTGTCTTTATTTGACTCTCATTGTCTTCCCCTGTGCAGCCAGAGACGTTTTTCTTTTGTCTTTATTTGACTCTCATTGTCTTCCCCTGTGCAGCCAGAGACGTTTTTCTTTTGTCTTTATTTGACTCTCATTGTCTTCCCCTGTGCAGCCAGAGACGTTTTTCTTTTGTCTTTATTTGACTCTCATTGTCTTCCCCTGTGCAGCCAGAGACGTTTTTCTTTAGTCTTTATTTGACTCTCATTGTCTTCCCCTGTGCAGCCAGAGACGTTTTTCTTTTGTCTTTATTTGACTCTCATTGTCTTCCCCTGTGCAGCCAGAGACGTTTTTCTTTTGTCTTTATTTGACTCTCATTGTCTTCCCCTGTGCAGCCAGAGACGTTTTTCTTTTGTCTTTATTTGACTCTCATTGTCTTCCCCTGTGCAGCCGGAGACGTTTTTCTTTTGTCTTTATTTGACTCTCATTGTCTTCCCCTGTGCAGCCAGAGACGTTTTTCTTTTGTCTTTATTTGACTCTCATTGTCTTCCCCTGTGCAGCCAGAGACGTTTTTCTTTAGTCTTTATTTGACTCTCATTGTCTTCCCCTGTGCAGCCAGAGACGTTTTTCTTTTGTCTTTATTTGACTCTCATTGTCTTCCCCTGTGCAGCCAGAGACATTTTTCTTTTGTCTTTATTTGACTCTCATTGTCTTCCCCTGTGCAGCCAGAGACGTCTTTCTTTTGTCTTTATTTGACTCTCATTGTCTTCCCCTGTGCAGCCAGAGACGTTTTTCTTTAGTCTTTATTTGACTCTCATTGTCTTCCCCTGTGCAGCCAGAGACGTTTTTCTTTTGTCTTTATTTGACTCTCATTGTCTTCCCCTGTGCAGCCAGAGACGTCTTTCTCATGTTGAAGAAGCCAAACTACAAGAAGTTAGACCTCCAAGTCTTCGCTACATTTTTTGAGATTTACAGCGGGAAGGCAAGTGTCTTAAGTAAAGTGTTTGATTCATCTTACTCAAAAAGTGGATTAAGTTTGTGTTGTTCAGTACCTTCCATCCAAGTATGTTTATGCCAATCACAATGTATGCATATGTATCATTGCACGATATTAATATATTTTTGATAAGCCAATTTCCCGATTTAGGTGTGGATGTGTTTTTTCCTGTTGTTGCTATGTTCATGAACTTCACGTCAACTAAGCTGATAAGATATATTCTGATGTTTAATAATAATAATAATAATAAATTCTGATGTTGCTATGTTCATGAACCTCAGTTCAACCAAGCTGATAAAATAAATTCCACCACCAAATTCACTTTGTATTTGTTTCAGCATGTCAAAACGTTGCTTAAAATTTGCCTGCCAGTTGGATGGAAATCTTACTGAAGGCCTAATAGGCAAGATATTTGCTAGGGATTTTCCTAAGCTATCTATATAAACCAAGATGTAGGATTATGTCAGGTGAAATATTGACTCAGGCTGTGTTTGTATTGAAGGTGTTTGACCTGCTAAACCGCAAGGCCAAGTTACGCGTCCTGGAGGACGGGAAACAGCAGATCCAGATTGTGGGGCTGCACGAGAGGGACGTTAAGTGCACAGAGGAGGTCCTCAAACTTATCGAAGTGGGAAACAGCTGCAGGTAGGAGACATAATTTTAACAGCGACAACTGATTTATTTATTTTCATGATCAAACGTTTTATTTTTCCCACAAACAAATGATCGACCCACACTGCCACATATAGACAGACATGAAAAACAAAGAGAGGAAGAAAACATATCTGTGTATATTAGGGCATTCACAACTAGTGAATTTTACTAGTCGACTAGTCGTCCCTAAAGGTAGTCGACTAGTCGTTTTTTTCTTTTTTTCTTTCTTTTTTTCTTTAAGAAAGAACATGAGGTATTTACACGACATACATGGACTATCATATCCCATATCCCCACAAAGAACATCAAAACACAACAAAACAAAACAAGAAAACTGCATAAGATACACAATAATCCAAGAACAAACAAGACTATTGGACAAACAACCAAACAAAAACAATGCATTCAGCTCCTATCCTGATAAGCCTAACGACACTGGGGTAAAAAGTTCTTAAAGTCGAACTCTGTGTGTGGTTGCCATATTTTGGGGATGTCTAAGAATCTGCCTTTGCTCTTGTAGTAAATGTTATCCAACGTATGGTAGCTTGAGAGTTCATTCCAACAGTGAACTACAGCTGGGGGATTGGATGCTTTCCAATTTAAAGCTATGCATTTCCTAGCTGCCAACAGGGCAAGATCTATGTATTTACTTTGAATGCATTGTTTTTGTTTGGTTGTTTGTCCAATAGTCTTGTTTGTTCTTGGATTATTGTGTATCTTATGCAGTTTTCTTGTTTTGTTTTGTTTTGTTGTGTTTTGATGTTCTTTGTGGGGGATATGGGATATGGGATATGATAGTCCATGTATGTCATGTAAATACCTCATGTTCTTTCTTAAAGATCTTTTTTTTTTTTTTTTTTTTTTTTACGACTAGTCTGACTAGTGGTTTTACTAGTCGACTAGTCTGTGAATGCCCTAGTGTATATCAATATAATAGATAAGTATGCATACCCTACAGTAATGTTAGTAAATCAAATGATATAGAATAATTAGAAAGACAGAGGAAACAGGGAAAATAAAATTAAATAAAAAATAAATTCAAAATACTGTAATAAAAACGCTACCCATTCATCTGCTTAACACATTGACTGCCAGCCCTTTTTTCAATGCTGTAGGTAGGTTCTGCCAGTTTTTTTTTTTAGGATTCTGGCTCATTTTACAAGAGCCGAGGATTCTTTTCTGTTAAGACTTCGTGAACACCAATCATCTAAAAAGAACTAATAGAATGTGTGCTTTCTCTGTCTAAAAGAGTTAGTTTGTAGAGTTAGTAGTTATGTAAGCATTAGCAGTTGAATACAGCATGGTTTCAGCGTCAGAAAAATTATTCAGAGATAAACGGCTTTTTGTGAAATTCGATAGAACAGTCACTTTAACCATTCATTTTTGGCATCAGTAAGAGTCAGACATCTAAACAATAGTTTTGAACAGTAATTTCCTCCATAACAGCAGGAAACCCCCCTCTGCTTCCAACTCCTCCCTCCGTGTGTGTTCTCCTCCTGCCTCCCTGGCTCTCCAGCGGGCGTGTCACAACGAAGTTGCTGCTGCCTGGCTGCTGCCTGTTTGCGCGGCCGCTGTTTGAGGAAGTCTGGGTGGACTCGCTCGTTTCGTGGAGTTTTGGTTGAGAGCTTTGATGCGATTCTGGTCATATTTATGCTGCGTGTTTCAAAGTGTGCATCCAATCTATTCTTGGAACCCCCCACCGCTGTGCATCAGCGCGAAAGTGAAAGCGTTTTCGCCATCAATTTTACAGTATGAGAACGGCTTCGTCGCGCTTTTCCGTCCAGTTTTGGGTCGCCTCTTTCTACTGTGGAGAGACATGTCGACACTCAGTGGGTCGGTAAAATAGATTATACACATTCAATACCTCCAATTCTGGTGTAGGAGACGTAAAAGGGGTTGATCGATGTCCCACCGTCAAAAAAAAAAAATGTTTATGTAAGCCGAGATATCTCGTCCTTGGCACTCAACGGTTGGATTATGTAAGCCGAGATATCTCGTCCTTGGCACTCAACGTGTTAAAAGTAATTTCATTAATTTGCCGAATTGATTGTCAAAAAACAACAAACATCCATATGGTTCTTTTTGAGAGCATAAACATATTTAAAGGGAAAGAGGCCTTTCTGACAGGATGTGCAGGTAACTCAAGGTGCTGTAAATTAAGTTGAAAACACCTGTGTTGTCCACCTTTGTAATCAGGAGTGGAATTTTGACTCGACAAAACTTTACGAGCTCGTCAAATCCATGGCGGGCCAAAACAAAGAGAGCCCCACATCAGGCGGCCATGCTTTAAAGCCACAGGAGGAAAGCAGGGAACAGACTCCCCCTGCTGCTCACCAATTCTGTCTTGAGTCCTGATCGTTGTTACGCCGACAGACGTGGCAACTCTGGGAGGATGGAAGGACATGGAAAATCTGAAACTGGTGTGAAGAAATGTCTGGGAATGTGGTGTCAGAATTTGACAACTCTGGATGAATGTCAGGGGAAGGAACTTCTAGAATCTCTGGAAAATGGCGGAGTAATATGAATGGGGAGGGCAAAAACGTCTGGGTTTGAAGTGGAGAAGTGCTCTGGTCTAACTATGAGGAGACAATGGTGATTCACATTCTGGACTTTGACATGTCTGGCAACTTTACTTTTAACTTCTGTCTCGGTGCCGTGGCAAGAAGTTCACTACATTTTCATTTAGAGGCACATCAGTATTGCAATGATTGAAGGAGAGATGATTAAGTCAATAGCTGATTGACTGTCATGAATACGCTGCTCAAGAAAAATGTCCTGGTTTCTTCCACCAGGACGTCGGGTCAGACCTCGGCCAACGCCCACTCGTCCCGGAGCCACGCTGTGTTCCAGATCATCCTGCGGCGGCGGGGGAAGATGCACGGGAAGTTCTCGCTGATAGACCTGGCGGGGAACGAGAGAGGGGCAGACACATCCAGCGCTGACCGCCAGACTCGCCTGGAGGGAGCTGAGATCAATAAGAGCTTGCTGGCACTCAAGGTCCACCACCTTCTGAATGCGTCAGATGTTATGTGCATAAATATTAGTAGTAGTAGTATTGTAAGATTCTTTTTATATTGCCTGGTAATAATTCTAGTCTATAATTGTTAAACTTTCACACCTGCACCCACCTGTTGTTTTTTTTATAATTTCCCTCAAAGTGGGTGGAAAGTACACTAGACGGCAGTGTCAATACTAATCGGGTGCTGCAGTGGAAATCAAGTGGCTAGCTCGTAGCTCTGTTCGTGAAGCCAATGTGGAAGTGTCTTAAACGTGCATTGTTTCTAATGGCCTGCAGGGGGCGTCTCCACTGGCTGCAAAAATAAGTCAGATTCTATGGAAGTCAATGGGAATAGACTACTTGCACAACTCCACTACTTCCTGAAATGAGTAGGGCATCTTGGTTTCCTGTCCTACACTATTGGATGAACTGATTAATGTCAGGTGTGCCTGACTGCTGCAGTCACAACAACAGTGATCAGGCACACCTGACATTAATCAGTTCATCCAATAGTGTAGGACAGGAAACCAAGATGCCCTACTCATTTCAGGAAGTAGTGGAGTTGTGCAAGTACGGTAGTCTATTATCAGCAACATTTACAATGTATTCTAAAATTGAAGTGAAAGAGAGAAATACTTTTTTCTTTTCTTTCTTACCCCAGTTACTCAATTGTGCTGACTTTGGGTCGACACCTAAACATCATGACTTGAGTAGAATAACCTGTTTGAGCTCATACTCATATTATGAGAAACCCGGTTAAGATGCCCTGGCCTTCAAACTGATGATGTTCCTGCTTCCTTGCAGGAGTGCATTCGAGCGCTGGGCCGGAACAAAGCCCACACCCCCTTCAGAGCCAGCAAACTAACCCAGGTGCTGAGGGACTCCTTCATAGGAGAGAACTCCAGAACATGCATGGTAAGGAACCTGTAGACGGTATGGGTTACTGACTCTGGGCTCGATAGGTACAGGGAGCCAATGTGGAGAAATGTCATCAAAACATTGTTCTAGCTGGGATCTTGATCAATAGAGATGTAACTGTGATGTTTACCTCTACAGATTGCCACCATCTCTCCTGGGATGGCCTCTTGTGAAAACACACTGAACACACTGAGATATGCCAACAGGTAAGACATCTGAGACTCAATGTCAGTAGTAGTAGCAGTAGTAGCAGTAGCAGTAGTAGTAGCAGTAGTAGTAGTACAGCAGCAACAGCAGCTTATAACACCTGGCAAAAAATAAAGAATCCACAATATTTTTCACAAAATCTGTTTTTCAGATCATTGCCACACACAAAAAAAGGACCAACAGTCTGATCTGAAGTGGTCTCATTTTGAATGCAGTCTGTATATTTGTATATTTTTGTTCAGGTATTGCATTTTCCTGAATAGTCCCTTTTTAAATGTCCAGATGATGTAATTGTCTTTTAAATCAAGGACACAAAATAATACTGCTGTGCTGAATCTAAAAAGCGCACATTGTAGTAGGATTTCTTTTTAATGTCAACATCTTTCGGTATATGATTTTCTACTCAAAAGCTGCAAATATTTTGTAAATTTCTGAACACTAGATGGCACTGCAGTCACAATGCAAACATGTCAAGCATTTATGCCAAATTCCAGGCTTATATTCAATGTTGGTTACATTTCAGTCAAAGGGCTTGAAAGAAACTTTGATTAATAAATCATCATCATAAAAGGCAGTAAGTGGGCTCTGTTTGTTTGTTTCCATTTCTCCCACATTGGATGATGTCATCAGCGAGTGACATCACTGTTGATGTCATAGGCATTGTGACATCATCAGTGAAATGAATGCATTTTATGACATTACTAGGGGTGTCACAATATATCGTCCCACGAAATTTCGCGATAGTAAAACGTCACGATATGTATCGTTGAGATGAAATCTCATATCGCGGATTTTTTTTTTTTTTTTTTTTTCAAAAAATAGACTAAGAAACGTCTTTGTTTGTTGAAGTTCAATGTGTGGAAAGTAGTTCAGAGACACATGAGAAGTTATACAGGAGAGAAACCATTCAATTGAGTTTCTGGCAAAACTGTTTACTTGACAGGAAAAACTGAAGATGCATAAAAAATAGATTAAGAAAAGTCTTGTTTGAGTTTGAAGAAAAACTGAAGATGCATAATGAGAATTTATACTGCTGAGAAACCTTTTAGTTCAAAGTAAATCTAAGTGACGGTGTAACTCATTCTATTTCAAGATAAGCCTTATCTCCAATCTCATGTTTTTTCTAGTTGTTATTGTAATAACAATTTCCCACAACAGCATGTTTTGTATTTGTGCATTTCAAATAAAATACTACTTTTCCAGTCATATATTGTCATTATTCAAGTTTAAAAAAATATTGTTAAAATCGTATCGTATCGTTATCGTGAACCCAGTATCGTGATACGTATCGTATCGTGAACTGAGTGTATCGTGACACCCCTAGACATTACTGATGATGTCATAGGCATTGTGACTTGACCAAAAATCTTCTTATATAAAAGGGCCAAATCTCACAATTGGGCACCAAACACCTGCGTTAGACAACGGCCTCTCTTTAGAGGTACCTCAGGATCATTAACTCCTCCAGCTAAGACACCCAGAATACTTCTATGTGATGTTTTTGTGAGAAGCCCTAACACTGTGTCAGATGCTTCTATGTCATGTGATTCATGTTTTATATGAAGCAACTGTGTACTGTGCCAATGCAAAGCAGATTAATTGCCCTAAGGCTGATTGCCCTAAGGTTGAGGCTATAGTTCAGTGATGATGTCATCAATGATGTCATCAGTCTGAAGCTCACGAGAGAGGCTGAGGGAGAGGAGAGGGAGAGAGACTGAGGGGGAGAGAGAGAGGGAGACAATAGGGCAGGCAAGGCCACGCAGCAGCCAGGCTGCGGGCGAGTCCGCGCATCGGCCGAGCTACGTATGCGAGCTGCAGGACGGGCGAGCCTGCGCAGCGAGCGAGCCTAGGAATCGAGCGCGCAAGATGCCTAGTGCATAAAATAAGGTCTGTGGTTAATAAAAGTTTATGGGATAATCTTATATTTTGGAAGTAATTATTTTATTATGATTACTTTTTACCACGTGCGAGGCCTGCGAGTCATTCATTCAGTCAGGAATGGTCAGCAGGAATGGATAACGGTGGTGATGATGTCATCAGTAGTGATGTCATCAGTGCAAACTTGGGCTGTTGATGTCATCAGTGATTATGTCATCAGTGATGTCATCAGTGCCAACCTTAGGCTGTTGAAAGTTGTAGTTTGCTCCAATGGGCTTGAGTTGTATGAGGTCACACATGGTCCTGGGCCGAAGTTGCCCTTGTTTTAGCACCATAAACCTCAAATTTAGACATACCGGTAACCCAAAGAGCAACAATTTTGGGACAAAACTAGAATTATCCCAGCCAAATGCCACAGCTGCATCAAATTGTGAGAGGAAACACTGGGTGGTATTTTCAAAAGGTACAATGATAGAGGTTCAGAACATTTGGTATGTTTGCAACAGATATTGTGTAATACAAACAATAATTCATAAATTAATTTACAGAATATGATTTTTTCAAATTAGCATTAAAAAAGAAAGGCAAAATTCTTCACCCAAAATGCACTTATTTCTCATAAACAAAAAGACTATGTTTATGGGCATTTTTTTAACGACCAAGTTAGTACACTTACTTTTAGTTTACTGTGATAATTTTGTCTGGCACCTACCTGATGAAGTGTTGACACTCCTGGAGGTGTTCACATGCTTTTGTCACAGAGCCAGGGTACCTGCCGTCAGGTGAAGCTTGGCAGGGTTCTGAAAGATGCTTCCCTCTACTCCATGATCCTGTGCAAAACACAACACGGATTTGTGAATGCAGTGTTAAACTCAGCTTTGGATGTACTGTGTTGATGTCAATTCTAGTACAACTGAGGAATTGAAATTGGAATGTTATAGATCTGACATTACACATAGTGTTGCGTATTATCAATACTGAATATCATAATGTCATGAGTTATGGCCGAAAGAACAAGATTGCGGATATAAGCGGCCAAAATGGGTTTTCTCAGGAAACCCTCCTGAGAAAACCCATGCTGGCATGCTCCCTTAGGAATAGGGTGAGAAGCTCAGTCATCCATGAGGGACTCGGAGTAGATCTGCTGCTCCTTTGCGTATAGAAAGGAGCCAGTTGAGGTGGTTGGGGAATCTGGTAAGGATGCCACCTGGTCGCCTCCCTAGGTAGGGAGGTGTTCCAGGCATGTCCATGTGAGGAGACCACAGGGCAGAGCGAGGACTAGGTGGAGAGATTATATCTCCATGCTGGCCTGGGAACGACTCAGGATCCCCGTCAGAGCTGGCTAATGTGGCCAAGGAAAGGGAAGTGTGGGGTCCCCTGCTGGAAGGGCTACCTCCGCGACCCGATCCCGAATAAGCGGTTGAACATGGTTGGATGGAATATCATAAAATGTTAAAGGAACCTTTCAGGTGGTATTTGACACATATACAATTGTAATCCATACATTTTGATTGGTATACAAGTGTATGTGGGTAAAAACAAAGGCGGGACATGAAGAAAAAGACTGAATAGATAATCCCGCAGCCAAATTAGCGCAAGTGGTTTGTGAAAGAATAGCAGTGGCATTCAGAGCTACAGCCCATTTATTAGCGTCCCGTTTACATTCCACCCAATGGCAGTTTGTAATGCACGCCTTTTGGAATTTGATTTTGTTTTTGTTTTTGACATTTCCTCATGTTTCTTTTATAGAATGAGTGCAGTGCCCCCCGTGGCCCCGCCCTGCCACTGCACAGAGCTCTGTTCACTTGTTTATTAAAAGTGTATTCATTTTGAACGCGTCCAAATTGCACCAAATTCGACAATGCACGCCCTCAATAGACCCTTTTCACAGCAGCGATTCTGTGTCTCAATGGCAGGGTAAGCTGCAGATGTAACCAAAACATTAATGATGGTATCCAACTTCCATTCACTTTAAAGGACTTGGTAACACTTTATAATAACTGCACACCATAAGCATTAGTTATTAGTACGTAATTAATCATTTATAAAGCATTGTTCATACATTGCATTAGTAATTCATAAACAGTTATAAATATCATCATCATCATCATTAGTGCAACACTATCACAGCAGTCAGGCGGCCTTAGAGATGGTATGTGTGACAGTTAGCCAATAACCACTGATAACATCCTTCAAATCGGTTCAGTCTTGCCACTAGCTCCAATCAGCTAGTCCCAATCAGCTAGCTCTAATCAGCTAGCACTAGCCAGCATCTGTGGAACAGCGTCCAAAAGGAATGGAGAAGCGCAGGTGGCTCTGAGCAGCATAGCTTGATCCTAGTGATTAGAGTCTACTGGAGAGTCTGTCAGTGGTTTGTCTTTCTTTCTGATCACTCTTCTGAAGAGTTTGTTGCTGGAACCATTTCCTGGTAGGCAAAGAGGAACACAAGGCTTGTGGTGCGTGGGCCCGTGGAGGAGGTGTAACTGCTCTCACAACAGTCTCACGAGGACAGGAGAGATCAACCCTGTCTCTGGGGTATGCAGCCTTCCATCTCTAGGGCCAGCCCCCAAACTTGTTGGTATCTGCACTGTATTTTATGTGCCGTTCAAAGGGACTCTTGGTCTTGAAGCCTTTGCCTCCTACAAAGAGCCAGTTATCCCTGGGGCCCAGGTTGGTGATACTTGAGCTGCCCAGATCAGCGATCAGCTTCCGGGCTTCATCGTTGAGTTGTGTTGCAGGATCATCAAAGGAGGCCATCATCACGATTGCCCCATCTTCAATTTCCTTCAGGAACTTAATGAAAGGAACCACATCTCCTGCCCACATATCAAAATAGTCGGTCTTGATCAGCTGCCCTGTTGCCCCATTAACCAAGGCAATGTTGATTCCTCTCCACACATTGTTCTTCACGCCACTCATCAGTATGTTGTCTTCCAGGCAGACTTTGGGCCCCACCACATTAGCTGCTCCACTGGCCATCTTGAAGGAGAACTTTCCAGCTGAACATGCCTTGGACATCCCACACTCGTAATAAGGAGAGCAGAAGGAAAATCATGACGGCGAGGCAGAAAACTACTGCCAACTTCAAAATGCCTACAGCTCTGAATCTGTTCATAAATCTGTTCATATTCATATTCCTAGGGAGCTCCAACCCTTTGTCCACAAGTCAGAGCGATGTCGTACAATTTATAACCTCAGCAGGAAAGGATTTGACATCACTGATGATGTCACAATGTCTATGACATCATCAGTTATGTCATCACTGATGATGTCACAATGTTAGTGGGAAGCAGGGAAGGGCTGGTGATGATGTCACCATCAGTGACATCACTGATGATGTCACAATGTTAGTGGGAAGCAGGGAAGGGCTGGTGATGATGCATCACTGATGATGTCACAATGTTATGGCTCTTTCCCACCACATTTTACAGCCCTGCACAGCCCGTCACCACTCGCCTCTACTTGTTTCAACTCGATGGACGTTCTGTTTCGACCGCCGTTCATCTGCCCCCGCCCACCATAGCGATATCTGCATATCTGTCCTTCGCTTATAGCCGAAGTAGGCTATAACATAACATTACAATTAAATCCATCCACAGAACTTTTAAACTGTTTATGAAATACTGGTGCCTCTAAATGACCTACAGTGTACATGGGCGAATGTGACAATCGACCAGGAGAATGGATATCACTCACAGGCATGCGCTGCGCTGTGCGGGGACGGGAGAGGCGCAACAGAGTGAAGCCTGCCCTGTACCCCGCGGCCTCTAGGCAAGACCGCGGCTTCACCAAACACCCGCTGAGCCCTAGCGGAGCGCTGCAGCCTCCTCAGCTACAGAGCTCCCGCGAGCAGCTGACTTTTTTCTCAGACAATTGAACACCCGCCACGATTTTATTTCACCGGAGGCGAATGCAGCAACACATAGACTGATGGAAATATACATAACAGAAGAGAAGGTAAGCCCACTAAACTGGCATGCAGCCGCCAGCATTGCATATGACAGTCAGTAGAAAGAGTAAACACGATTCTGCCTGACCAATCAGTCGTCTACAATGTTTTCACGTCATCGTATGAACCCGGGTTCGCAGAATAGAACCCCGACGAGGCAGGTACGAAAAGTAGCACGACTCAGCCCCAAATCAAACCGGGCTGGGCCGGTTTTTACCGATGGGATGAGACCATTTATCGAGTCGAGCGGAGCGGGACCGCGCTACTACCTGCGGTGGAATTGGGCCATTAGTGGGAAGCAGGGAAGGGCAGCGGACTGATGCTAAGCGACAGCCTACAGGACCAGAAAAGCTCCAGCCAAGAAATACATAAAATTGATAAAGTGGCATCTGTCTGTCTGTCTTTCTTTCTTTCTTTCTGTCTGTCTGTGATTTTGGTCCCACATTGTGAGATTTGTGATTTTGGTCAGTAATGACGTCCCTGATGATGTCACAATGTCTGTTGTAGAATGGAATTTGTATCAATAACACCATTCTTCTCCCGCATTAACCAGATAGCATCTCAAGCCAATATGAGACTGTATATTATAACGTTAGATGATGGTAGTATCTGATAAGGCAGAGAGATGCACCAGACCACATCTAAAAAAAAAACACGTTTAATTAACCAATATTTAAAATAATGTGCCCAGTGTATTAACACATATATTTACCTTTATCATCAAAAGCTTAATAATCTTAAGATTAACATCTCTCCCTGTGGGATGCATGCTGTCCTAGTTGGTGAGAATCACTTTAAAACTGTGTTGTCTCACATGGTGATTTGCAAGAGCTGTGATTCATAGAGCTGCTCCATCAGCCTCTGCATAAAAGAGGAGGGTTCAACATGTACTGTATACCTTCACTCTCATGTCCTTTCTACTGTGGGTCAACATGTACTGTATACCTTCACTCTCATGTCCTTTCTACTGTGGGTCAACATGTACGGTACTGTATACCTTCACTCTCATGTCCTTTCTACTGTGGGCCAACATGTACTGTATACCTTCACTCTCATGTCCTTTCTACTGTGGGCCAACATGTACTGTATACCTTCACTCTCATGTCCTTTCTACTGTGGTTCAACATGTACTGTATACCTTCACTCTCATGTCCTTTCTACTGTGGGCCAACATGTACTGTATACCTTCACTCTCATGTCCTTTCTACTGTGGGCCAACATGTACTGTATACCTTCACTCTCATGTCCTTTCTACTGTGGGTCAACATGTACTGTATACCTTCACTCTCATGTCCTTTCTACTGTGGGCCAACATGTACTGTATACCTTCACTCTCATGTCCTTTCTACTGTGGGTCAACATGTACTGTATACCTTCACTCTCATGTCCTTTCTACTGTGGGTCAAAACCTCTTTTTCTCCCCGTTTGTCTCCCGACGTCTCCTCGCCCTTTACTGCTCAATGTTTGTTCACATGCAGCAGGAATATTGAGGTGCAAATAACTGAAGATGATCCTCTGCTGTCTCTCGTTTGTCATGCGTGTCTGTGTCTCTCTGTGTCTCTCTCCCCACCGTGTCTGCAGAGTGAAGGAGTTTGGGATAAGTCCCTCGGACATCCCCTTCTCGCAGGGTGGGGGCGGAGGGGGCCGCTCTGAGCTCTCCCCTACTTATGAGTACGAGGACTTTTCCACCTCTCCCACCAGGTCGCTCCCCACTGCGCTTCCCAATAAGTTACCAACATATATCCAACTGCTGCTTCTGTGTGTTGTCACGCCACATTAGCCATCAACACCCACCTTTACGTTGCTTCCTGTCGGCCGTTAACCTCATACATTTAGACTCCATAATAGGTTCAATTTGAATTCCTCAGCAAATACCTACTGTAGCTCTACTGTTCACAGCTAATCTGTTGCTAGCAAACAAATGGCTTGGGCTAAACAACATCCATATGGCATGATCCTAAGTGGAAGGGATGATGACGTCTGCCTCATCTTTCTCCTACTTCTGTAACCACCACTCTTTCCTCCATTTGTATTTATTTATTTAACTATTTCTTTTTCTGATATATTTTTTATATGTATGTATATATATATATACACATACATACATATATAATATATATATATATACATACATGCACACATACATAATATATATATACACATACATACACATGTATGCATACATACATCTCTCTCTATATATGTGTATATATGTATGCATATATATATATATATACACACATTTTCATGAGGTCGCCACCTGCATGGCCCCATGTCTTTCTCCAGGCGTCATTTCATCAAAATAGATTGTTTGCTGTTGACATTTTGTCTTTCTGTTATGCCTTGTTCATCCCTACAATCTTTCATAACCGCTTGCTTCCCCTGGCATGCTGTCTGAGCATGTTATTAACCAGTTAGCTTTCTGTATATTGGCATGCTGAGCATGTTAACCAGTTAGCTTTCTGTATACTTGGTAAGAGAAGGAGAGCCAGCACACAAAAATGTCCTTTCGTTGGGTTTATTCCAGGTTAACACCAGGTACAGCACACGGACGTTTCAGCCTAACGGCCTTCTTCAGCGTGTGAAGAAGCCCGTTAGGCTGAAACGTCCGTGTGCTGTACCTGGTGTTAACCTGGAATAAACCCAACGAAAGGACATTTTTGTGTGCTGCCTCTCCTTCTCTTACCAAGTATCTCCTGTGCCGTGCACCGAAACTTTAAAAACACCGGTGAGTGTGCTCGCTTACTGGTTTATGCCAGTTTGTTTGAGCTTTCTGTATATTGGCATGCTGAGCATGTTAACCAGTTAGCTTTCTGTATATTGGCATGCTGAGCATGTTATTAACCAGCTAGCTTTCTGTATATTGTGTGCACCTGCCGCCCGTTTGCTGCAGGGCGTTTTTCATGAGAACCCTCTGCAGTAGCTACGGTAGCGATGCTGTACCACGCTGTTGCTTTACTACTAGCACTGGTTGTTCTCAGGGTGAAGGAGCTCACAGTGGACCCCGGGGCGGCGATGGAGAGCCGTCAAGCGGGACACAACGGGGCACTCAGCCAGCTGGAGGTGCTGGAGGCTCAGTGGGGGGTGGGGAACTCCCCGCAGAGAGATGACCTGAAGCTGCTCTGTGAACAGAACGTAAGCCACACACACACACACACACACTCATCTGTTCACTCCTGCCTGGTCGCCAGAATACTGGAAAATGTTGGTAATTGTACATTTCTGCAATTCACGGATACGTCGAATCAATGTCAACGTCTTTGAACCTAAAACATGTTAGATATCACGTTTCTAGATGCGTGCATATCAACGCTATAGAGTCTGCTATTGAAATAGCGCTGTGGCCAGTAAGGGCATTTTTGTCATGGTGTATGGAGGGCCTAAACACTTGCCTTTCACAGCGGAGCGCTGTGTTCATGTTCAAAGTCTACAGTTCAACCGTAATTCACATTTAACATTTGTTGTTTAAGCCTAAGCCAAACCATAATGCTAACCTTGACCAATTTGTTTTACTCGCCTAAACAGAACCAAAGATGTTGAAGTTGTTTTATTTGTGTTTAACGTTGGAAAGGCAGCGAGGTTTTCCACATTAACCACCGTTTTGTTTCAAATGTACGTTGAGATTGTTTGCAGACACGTAAAATACCAACGTTTTATTCTGCCGACTGGGTTGGTTCACTCCGCTGTATGCATGCTCAATCGCACATATCAGTTGTGACGGTGGTTCTCGATCTGGACCCCAGAGCCTGCCGCTTTTCATTCCCACCAAACAGTACCAGTACTAGCTTTTTTCAGCGCTCTTGGAATTTGCATGGCGATTCAAGGGTCTGGACGCAAGCCAATCCACTGGCAGTTATTTCCGACAGATACTGTCCGAGATGCCTGATTGGTCATTACAGAGTGCAGCAACAATAACAACCCATAGATATCACGTCCGTTCAATGTGCCCCTTTCAGTCCTACCGTTTGCTAGAACCCACCCCCCACCCTCCCCCATTATATGTCACTTTGAAGGACTGGCGCGGTCGGGCGTGAAAGCGCACGCTGTTGTGGACATGTACCGTAAGGCTATTAAAATGAATCTTGAATGATAACAACCGACATCAGATTTACCAGGTCTGCGGGTTTCCCACACAATTGGGCTACTTTGAAGTGTTGCCACAGGTTGAATTCCGATGGGCTAGTTTTGATTGGCCGTTGCCTGGGCTAGTTTTGATTGGCCATTGGGCAGGTTTAGTCACACAGACCTGGTAACCCTCACCAACATGCAGCGGCACTGCCGGCAAAGGAATAGGATTGTCGCAAGCTAGATTTATCGATTTCGTCAGTCCTTAAAGAACTTAATGGCATTGATGAATTTAACGATGAAAAAAAAAAAAAAAATCTCTGCCATTGGCTCTGACCATTTCAGTTGGAGTGAAGGGAAATCCCTTTCCGCTCCCTGTGTGTCACTCTCAAATGCCTCCGCTGCTGTGAAACAACAACACCACTAGCTAGCAAGCTAGCAACCTAGACGCTGAAAATGGCAAGTTTTTACGAAGATTTGGATTGTGCAATATATATACCGCTATACCAGAGTGAGTAAGAGGAGCCAGACTCTCTCCTGCGCTGATACAGCATGAAACAGATAGTCTGGCAAGTGCGACTAAGTGTTGTCTTGACTATATTTCAATCATGGAAGACTGACCTCTACAGCATAGTTTAGTGCACCCCATACCGTTCATGCCCCTTGTCATTTGGGGGTGTAACTCCCTGCTCAAGTGACATCACTGATGACGTCGCCAACTCGCCATCCCTGATGACGTCACCATTGCTCGGGCGACGTCATTAAGTGACGTCACAAATGCCCTTCTCCCGGTATTATATAAAGCCCGTATCACCACACCTTTAGTGACATCTGTGCAGTCATCACTCACATTTGTGCGACCATCCCCAGCAAGCTGTTCATCATCACTGGAGAAAAAGTTTCGCATGGTTCCATCGTCATGTCAGAATCCGAAGATGAACAGATGCAGTTGCAGGGCGAAGAAACGGATGCCGACGTAGATGCCATAATCCAGACCGTGTCAAACGGCATCCCCGGGCAACCAAAGTTTGTTCATCTTTCCTACAAGTCTCTCATGATTGAAATGGTGGTAGGTACTGTACTGTATGCATCCCATGTCTGTAGGAGGAGGAAGTTTCCCCGCAGCTGTTCACGTTCCACGAGGCGGTCTCTCAGATGGTGGAGATGGAGGAACAGGTTCTGGAGGACCACAGGGCTGTGTTCCAGGTACAGTACGGCCTAAAGGGACGGAGGGAGCTCAGTGAAATACTGGACCAAAGTCCTCCCAAAATATGACTGATCCTCTACTGTTTGAAGTGATATGTTTATTCCCATTCCCTTCACTTGTCAGATGTCTTGAATGGTGTGCTATTACTTTGCTAAGAGGGTTGTCGTGTAGCTTTTGCAATATTGGCAATTGTGTGCAATCCCCCCCCCCATTCATTTGAATGGGATTTTGAAATTTGTTGCATAAAAGTAGCTGTAGCTCAAAAAACATTAGTTTATAGTACAACGATTTAAGGTATGATGGTCGCCACCGACCATGATCATAATTATATCAATATCATGTCCAATGGGCATCGTCATCGATGATAGAATATGATCATGGTCGGTGGCAACATCATAAATCGCTGTACTATATAAACTACCCTTTATATCTGCAGTTCCCAATCTTTGTAGATAGGTCACTGTCCTACTGTGTCCTAAAGAAAAGAAAATACACTATAACAGCCCTCTTTACATTTTGGTCCATAACTTTTTAATCGTAGTGTCTACAATCAAAATTATTTTTCCCCTTCTACATGTTGTCCAGTCTTCACCAAACCACGACACACAGCATGTGTGGACTGTCCTGCACAAAACCTCTTTTGCCATTTTTTGAAACTGCACTGTTTCGATATAATCGACTTCCAAAGTTTCATGGGTGGAGCCTATTTCACACAAAAACGCCATAACTCAGGAACGCATTGTCCATTGCTAACCAAAATTGGTACAGGTGGGCAGGTATGTACTCGGAGCTACAAAAAAGTAATTTCACCTATAGGGGGCGCTATAGCAACATTGCAAAATTTAAAAGGCCATAACTACCGTAGGTGGTTGTAAATCATAGAAACACAATTCCTTTGCACAATTATTTTTCCTAACACCCTAGCAATCACCTAGAAACGCCCTAGCAACCACTTAGTACACCTAGCAACCGCCTAGAATTGCCCGAGTAACCAATTAGTACACCCTAGCAACCACCTAGAAGTGCCCTAGCGAGTACACCCTAGAAACAGCCTAGCAACACATTGCTGATTGGGGGCTGTATTTAGATTGGGAAGGGCATTGCGAGAGCAGCAAGCACAATTAAATTTTCTTTTGAAAATGTAGCCTTTTCTAGTTTGTACTACTGTGTGTCCTGTACAGGAGTCAATTCGCTGGCTGGAAGATGAGAAGGTCCTTTTGGAAATGACAGAGGAAGTCGACTATGATGTTGACACATACGCGACTCAACTAGAACAGATCCTGGATCAGAAGATCGACATTCTCACTGAGCTAAGAGGTGAATATAGACATTAAGAGCATTTATCAAAGCATCACATGTTGAGGAATCTAAAAAAAAAAATACACAAATAAATGATGTACCGTATACTGTTTATTGTGCATATGACATCCTGGATAATTTGGTCTCCAGTAGGTGATGCGATTTAATCACTGAGGTGTCCTCTCCCCTTCTCTCAGATAAAGTCAAGTCTTTCCGTTCTGCACTCCAGGAAGAGGAGCAAGCTAGCAAACAGATCACCCCCAGGAGGCCTCGTGCACTATAGACACTGACATTGAGTGTGGTCACTGTTTAGGAAATGGCTGATTCACCTGAGCTACAATTTTGGACTCAATCTCTTTGCTGTACAGACTCCCATTGCTTCTTGTTCTCCGTCCAGGCGTCCACTAAACCAAAGGGCAGACTTTCTTTGCTCATCCATCCTCCTGTAGAGTGTATTGACACGGTTGCTGTATCTGTGTGATGTGATGACTCACAAGTGCTTCACTTTAAAATAAAAAATACAATTATTTGTTTTTCAAAACATTTTTATAGGATTAACTAAATTATCTTCAGTTTTGCAAACGGCCATTGCCAGAGGATTTTCATTTTGTGCTTCCACTGTTTACGGCTTGGGGAGAGCGGGGTAAGTTGAGCCCATATGTAAGGTGAGACACCCCTTCTTGCCATTTAAATGTTAAATGGTTTGATTAGCTGTAATTAAATGTAAAAATGTGTATCTTTGAAAACAAATAACTGCTAGACAAATTTCCACTTTGTGGATAATAAAGTTTTTTCGTATTTGTATATTACTGGTCCAATTTTGATTAAACTTGATGGATGATGTGTTTTGGCCCTATATTATATTTCATTACCATGAATGGCCAACAATCTATACATGGCACTTATTGTTTTAAATAAATGCACATTTATTTTGCCACAGTAGCAGCACAAAATGTAAAACATGGCTCATTTGACCCCATTCTTCTCTACCGTAACAAGCACAATACTTAGCTGACTTCTCCAAGCCCTGTTATGAAGGTGTAAAACGAAAGTTACCCTACGCATGTAACTACAGTTGTATGAATTCCAGATGACTTCCACGGACAATGTTTACACTGTGGCTCACATCTGTCATGCTCGCGCAGGTCGAGTACGAATAACAAAAATCTCAAACAAGCCAAATACAGAAGATGAAAGTAAGTAAAACAAAATCTGGAATCAAAAAAAAACCTGCATAATAAGGCTGACACTGGTAACCGTACATAGTGTACATTTAATCACTAGGCATCTCGCGTGCCACGTGCCCTCGATTAGGCTCGCCGGCTAGCCCTGCAGCATGGCCTCACCCACAGCTCGGCTGCTGCATGGCCTCGCCTGCCGGCTAGCCCGGCAGCGTGGCCTCACCCACAGCTCGGCTGCTGCATGGCCTCGCCTGCTCTATTGGTGCGTGTGGGTGTGTGTGTGTTGCATACAAAATGTTATTGCCCTTAAGATTACATGCAAGCGGGTGGTGTGAGTTTACATCAATCAGTCTTATGACATCACTGATGACATCATCAGTGTCTTATGACATCATCAGTGACTTATGATATCACTGATGACATCATCAGTGATGTCACAATTGCTCAAGTGACATCACTTATGACATCAGTGATTAGTACTCGACCTGCATGAGCGGGGCGGATGTTATCCAGTGTAAACGCTGCCCCTGGCTGTCAGGAGGAATGAAATGGAACTGTAAGGATCTGAACTTCATTAGAAAGTGTTGGTCAGAGCCCCAGCTCATGAATGCATGTACAAACCCAACTGTGATTGTATGTATTAGAATTCCCTCCAGATCAGGCCAAGCCCTCCTATGTGAACTGTAAATAGATCTACAATTCTTATACTGTATAGTGTTTTCCCTACCCGTTCTTTAACAAAAGAAAGTAGGTTAAACTGTTCAGTTTAGATTTTTTGCCCTTAATGTTTTGGAGTTATATATATATAGCCTTAATATTTGATTTAAAATGAAAGACTGATGCCAGTGTTCTCATATAACATTAACAGTTGAGTTTGAGTTGGCCAGAGAAAAGAAACTCAAGTTACACTGACCATGGAAAAACCCTGATCTCTTTTATTCAATGCTACTTCTCTTTTGTTATACTTATTTTATTTATTCAGCAAACTTTTCATTTTGGAATGTAAGCTGTGTGCTATTAGTGATGATGAGCTGTTTATCTATTTGTTAATGCAGGCAGAGGCTGTTTTTTTTTAAATTCGTATAACATTTTACAGGCTCTAAATGTGTACTTAATAAAGTTGGGTTCTGAATTATTGGAATTATTGAATTTGGTTCAACCCCCCCCCCCCCCTCCTTCCCACACACACACCGTCCGCAACAGTGATAGGTTTGTGTCTGGTCAATGCGTTTGTTTCTATAGCTGTAGCCTTTATGCCAGCTCCAACCAGTCTGGCCATTCTCCTCTGAGCTCTCTCATCAACAAGGCGTTTCCGTGCACAAACTGTTGTGCTGTGCGTGAAAATCCCTGGAGATCAGCAGTTTCCGAAATACTCAAAAGCAGCCATAAATAGTGAAAAATGCCCTTTTTCAAATGTATTCCACTAAGAATACTGAATACATGTCCTAAAATGTATTTTTTAATGTATTCCATTAGAATACTCATTCTGAATACTTGCTTTTGGGAGACTTCAAAATCGTCTTGCTGAGTCCATTTGTTTGGGTCGCTCTGAATGTGCTTGCTTAGTTATGAATGAGCTTGTTACAGGGGAGTTTCTACGGGTGGGCCTGGGTAGGCACAGGCCCACCCACTTCTTGCCCTGGCCCACCCAAAAAAAATTATATATATATATATTTTAAATTTGTTGTTTTCTAGAGGCAAACTTGCTGCTGCCTTGCTAGCTAATGGTTTTGTTGCTTAAAAACGCAGGGCACATCATCTCCAGAGTCTAATGCATGACGACTTCATGACATCTAGGAATTCTGCGCGCAAAATGTTGTCATGCAATTGCCCCACCAATTTTCTCCAGGCCCACCCATAATTTAATTTCTGCCTACGCCCCTGTGTTACGGTCTTCTGAGGAAAGGGTATGTAAACACAAAAGTGATGTTTTCTCCTGCAACTGATACTGTTGAAAGAAAATGGAATCCACCAGAGAACTAAGTCTTCAGTTTTGCTTTACCCACTGAAGCCACTTAAGCAGATGGAAGTTTTTAATCATTAAAATAACCATTCCAATCAATTCCCCATAGTTCAATTATGCAGAAAAGTGGGTTCATGGGTCTCTACAATAAAGTTCAAAAGTTGTTGATACAGTATATTTGATTTTGATCTGTTGCGACAATTCGCGTGTGAGAATATAGGGGTCCACATATTCAGTGTATGATAAAGTTACCACCAAGCTACCAGTCAGTGATGGTTATCATGTAAACACTGAACTAGAGGTGTATAGCAAGTCAAAAAACACAAGTGGAATTTGTCCACCCAGATGAGCACGTGGGTGAGTTTTCGGGTCTTGGCTCATGGGCTAATTCTTATGTTCGATGTGAACATGAACTGAAGCTGCTGACCTGTGTCTGCATGATCTTATGCATCGCACTGCTGCCACATGATTGGCTGAATGGATAATTACATGAATAAACAGGTGTACAGGTGTTCATAATAAAGTGTTCAGTGGTGTAATATAACAAAGTATTAGTACTTAAGTACAGTACTTAAGTATTTTTTCTGAGTATCTGTACTTTACTTGAGTATTTATATTTCTGTCAACTTTCACTTTTACTCCACTACATTTCCCCCAATAATCTTAGTTACAAAGTAAAATCTGAAGAAATTGAGTAGCCTACAAGTCACAAGTCAGTCTCAAGTCTTTGCACTCAAGTCCCAAGTCAAGTCAGGCAAGTCCCAAGTCAAGTCAAGACTGACAAGTCCCAAGTCCAAGTCCTAAACGTTTAGTTTCAAGTGCTAAACAAGTCATAGTGTGCTTTTCCATTTTAACAGCAGAGTAATAATATAACATTGAATATACAGTGAGTATAGTAGTTAATCATTAGTTCATGATTAGTTGTTAGTTCCTTAGAGTAATTACTCATTAGTTAATGGTTAGTCAATGGTCAGTTTGTGAGTATAGTAGTTAATTGTTAGTTACTTATTACTTAATTATTACCTGTCAATTAGTTACTCTTTTTGTGTACCCTATTGTAAAGTGGTGCATCATACTCAGTAGTTTGAGTACTGAATCATTACTTAATTATTACCTGTACAAAGTTACTATTTTGTGTACCCTATTGTAAAGTGGTGCATCATACTGAGTAGTTTATTAGTACTTAATCATTACCTGTCCATTAGTTACTCTTTTTGTGCACCCTAATATAAAGTGAAACATCATATACTTATACGTAATAAATTCAAGACTTGTTCCAGGTGAGTTTTGAACCCTCAGCCCCAAAGGGTGGGTTAGGGTTAGGGTTAGGGTAGGAGGCGCTCTGTCAGCCAGTGTGTTTCCAGCCATGTTAAAGAGATGGGAGACCGGTTTGCGGAACAACATTGCTCCTCCATCGGGAACCGACACTCAGGCCTTCATGCAGAGATAGAGAAACAGCTGCTCATCCCGCTGAGCTGTTCCTCAGTGTGGGTGTTAGCATCTGAATTATCCAAGTTTTCATACTGTTGTGTCAATAAACTCAATTAAGAGGCTGGCATTGCGCTTTTTTGTAGGCTATTATATTTTATTTCATATATCATCAGTGTTGGGCAAGTTACTTTCAAAATGTAATATACTACATATTACTAGTTACTTTCATTTGAAAGTAATACGTTACATTACAATATTACTGTCTGTGTAGAGTAACTTGTTACTTATTACACTACTTTTGCATTACTTTTACCAAAACAACAGCAGCAGCAGAATGACATCGCTGCCCTGGAACCATCCCAAAAAATTATTTCAACCGCCTTCAAGTCGCAGTGTAAACAATCCAAAATTCTAAATGTTATTATTTTCCTTTGTTATTGTCATCTATAGTGGTTATTTGCATAAAAACACACAGTTTGATTAGGAAATTGTTTCTTTTTTAAATATGTGCTTTGATTTAATAAAATGTAACTCAATTTGTAACTTGAGTTACTTGACAAAGTAACTGGTATAATATTACTGAAATCCTATAAGTAATAAGTTATATTACTGAGTTACTGCTAAAAGTAATATATTACATGTAATATGTTACTTTTGTAACGAGTTACCCCCAACACTGTATATCATACATGTACATTGTCAATTTAAGTAGTTTGAACTACTTTTTCTGCGTAGCTTGTAGTTTCCTAAACTACATTTCTCCCAGGGTAGCTTTGCTGTAGTTTCAACTACTTCAATGATGAAGTAGTTGGTAGCTTCCTAAGCTATGCTTTCAAAGTAGCTTCCCCAACGTTGGTAGTTAATGGGTACTGAATCATTACTTAATTATTACCTGACCATTAGTTACTCTTTTTGTGTACCCTATTGTAAAGTGGTGCATCATACTCAGTAGTTTATGAGTACTGAATCATTACTTAATTATTACCTGTCCATTTGTTAGTGAAAGTGAAAGGTCTATCTATACACTCACTCCAGGTGAGATTTTAACCCTCAGTCCCAAGATTGTTAAATTTTAAGTCTGGTTGTCTACCATCTGAGCTTACCAGCCTGTTAGTTGGTAGAGCCATACTATGCATCTGTAGAGCCGGAGTATTATGTTCTATCCACATACTAGTTTCTGTTCAAGTACTTATCATTTTGAAGACATATTCCACCCAAATACTACCTTCTCTCCAAATACTTATAGTTTTGAAGGCATATTCCATCTAAATACTACTTAATGTCAAAGTACTTAGGTATGTTTCGGCCAAATACTACTTCTGTGTAAGTACTTGTGTTTTAAAGCACAGAATATACCTTAAAAACTATAAGTACTTGGTCTCCGGCTCTATAGATCCATAGTATGGCTCTACTGAGACAGTCAGCCCACCCCTCAGTCACTTTTGAATGGCAACAGCCAGAGGAAAGAGTGAAAACCACTGAGAAAACCAGTCTTAATAGGTCTGACCTGGTGGTACAGAGGTTTAGCTTCCTGCCCAGCAGTATTGAACCCTCAATGGCTTTTGAGGTTGTGGGTTCGAGTCTCAGTCAGTTTTGAATGGGCAGCCAGAGGAAAGAGAAGAAAGTGCCCACAGATTAGCTACTTAACTATTTCTAAATTGACTAAAAGCTCAAATATAACCTTTTGACCTATAGCCAGCCACTTCAAAAGTCATACAGAGAGAAATACAGCATCAGTGGCAGTGCCTTTGTGGTTCACTGTGTTAGCTGCCTTCAGACCTGTACCGTACTCCCCAGGAGCTTCCTCCGTACATACCCCCCACAAAAAAAACATGCAGAAGATCGTCATCCGACCAGTGACGACAACATGAAGTTGGTCCCCGGGCGCTGGAAAGAAAAAGCGACCGCTGCTCCTGGCCTGCCCCCTGGAGGAAAGGACAAGCCTGGATGGGTCAAATGCAGAGGACAAATTTCACCGGCCACCGTCAGCATGAGTGTGTGTTGTGGCCACATGCATGTGTTGAAGTGTTCGTGTGATAATAAAAGACGGGCTTGTCCGTCTGAAATCGTGTTTTAATCGTGTTTTTTTAGTTCCAGTAGGAGTCAGCCACTTACTTGTGACAGGTTGACAGGTATGGGAAGATGTCATTATAATGTTTATGTTTACTATGGGGGGCCAACAACTTAGTTTATTTGCCTTATTGCACTAACGGATAATTTTATAATTGTACTCGTTTCAAATATTTGGGTTTTCAGGATGATATAACTTGTCACAGAACATCTATTTTGGTTTTATTTGGTAAAAGTGGAACTGTAGTTCTTCTGGTTTTCTTGTTCATGATTTTGTGGAAAGCATTCACTAGACAGTCATTTGGAACAGTTGACAGTTGAGACAAGTACTTTGGTGTGTGAGAATGCACTACACGATTCTCGCCACAAGGCAGTAGGCTACCTGTGAGCAAGTGGCGACTGTTGTAAACGGGATAGTATAAGTATACTTGAATAACGTAGAAGTCTGTAGCTAACACAGCAGTTGTCAAGTAGCAGAGAACGTGCAGCCAGACAGAAAAGTCCAGAAATCTCTGGCTGCATGTTATGGCCTAGCTCAAGGACCATAAATAATGGGAAGCAAGTCAGGGGTCCAAAATGCAAAAAAGGAATTTTATTTATATAAAGACAAAGTAAATGGTGCAAAATACAAAGGATCAAAAATGTGCAATGAACCTAAATTAAAGTACAAATCAAAATGGACTCCCAACACAAAGGCACAGGCCAGAGCAGGGGGAGCCAGAGAATGACAGGCTGGCTGAGCCTTTGTAGGGTTTGGGCTCAGTGGCCAAGCTGCTCCCAACTCCAGCTGATTGCTGCCTCAGCCAACCAGATACTCCAAGCTCTGTAAGACAGACAAGAAGACACATACCCAGCACACCCAAGCCCCAGCACTATAGAGGCCCTGGGCCGTCACATGCAACATACTGAATTTCTCCATTGGTTTGGGGTGAAAAGAAATATATTGTAGGCGGAGTTCCCAGCATGCTCTGGGGTAGATGTGTTTATTAATGTGCTTTGGGAGGTTAGTTAAAGGACTTCCTGTTCTACATGTGTGATCTTAGTTATCTGCAAGGTTATTGTCAACTAATAGTGCTGTTCTACATGTTATTTACATTGCTTCACAATGTTGAAATTTTGGCACCATGGTTGACTCTGGTGTGCAGTTCAGTGACCCCCTCTGAGATGCTGTCTGTGGTCTAATGTAACAATAAACAGTATTTCCAGTAGTCTTGTGTTGTATGCAGCGCAGGATCTGCTAATAAAATGGAGATAATCTCTCTGACTGTGCTTGTTGCAATATTTTCCTACCTTTTGATTGGGTTGTGAAGACTCATGTGTGAGTGGGTGTTACCCACCTCTTCCCATAGACCCCCCTCATGGGGGCCATTTTGTGTTGAAAAGGCAGGGTAAGCACAGGTGCAAGCAAAACACTAATGAGGGTTTCAAAGTTCCATGATTGGAATTTGGAACCCCTCATTAGTGTTTTGCTTGAACCTGTCTTTATTCTGCCTTTTTGACACAAAATGGGCCCTGTGAAAAACGTCTATGATGTTCCCTGCACCTTTGTTGAAATATGTACTCCCACAAGGGCTATGTTCAGAGAGAAAAAAAGACATCCCCATGCAGGGTTCGATCTCAGCACACCTGCTTCAGAGTCCTCTGTCTTAACCCCTCAGCTATTGACTTGAATAAAAATGATCTATTGGAAGTAATATATAGCCTATACTTTTTGTTTTGTTTTTGTTTTTACCTTTATTTATACAGGGGGAGTCTCACTGAGAGCAATGCTCTCTTTTTCAGGAGCGCCCTGTTCACATTCACACATACATTCATACCTGGAAACTGACCAGTACAACCATAGTCTGATCTGCTGGCCACTGATCAGCTCCACTGGAGCTTCTGACAAAGGTTCCTACTGGAACATGCATGCAAGGTTACCTCGCTAATTCAGTTTCATGATTCCATCCAGCGATTAGATTATTTTATTTATTTTAGATCATGATAATGTAAGACTTTATGTTGACTGTGCGTGCGTTATACTGTCCTCATTGTTGAAGGTTCATACTAGAACTTGCATTGCGAGCTAATTCAGTTTGATGAGTTCAACCGATGGGTGTATCCCATTTGGTGAAAAAGTATCCTTTCCTCCATCCTCACAGCCTTGTCTCCTTGTTGACCCAGAAACAAAAAATGAGCTGCTTAACAGCAGATCCTGTGCCCCATCAGACAGGTCACTGAACTGCACACCAGAATCAGCCATGGTGCCAACATTTCAACTTATAACTTTGCAGATAACTAACATCATGCATATAGAACAAGAAATCATTTTAACCTCCAAAACACATTGGCAAACAAACAATTGACAAACAAATCTACAAACAGAACACACTACCCCAGGGCATGCTGGGAACTCCGTCCACTTTCCTCTTCCACAGGTAGAATTTCCCAGAAAGCTTTGAGGCATAACTTTTGACACTTTGTTTTACAGGCTGGGGGCTTGGTCAGGGTAAGAATTTAGCTGCTAGCCCAGCCCAGGCAGACACGATTGGGGATTTAACCACCGCAGTAAACGCACATCTGAGCAGACGACTTGTGTTCTGCTCTAGAACCCCCAAACCTGTAGTTTAGAGCCGCAGCACCGTCTTTTGGTGAGTCAGCCCATGAGATATATGGGCGGTTTTACCCCACTCGCGCGCCAGCCGTTGAACATTTTGTGGGCGTTCCCAGACATGCGGACTGTCTCTATAGTTTATTGAAGAACACACCCTGAACTCATTTGATTGGTTACTGCAACTGCTTCTTCCTGAAAACATGCGGCAAGTAAATAAAATGTGGTTAAGATTAGGGTTTAGGGTGTGAAATTAGTGCAGTTTGGGGTGTCCTTGGTCTTGCGGCATAATGGTTAAGGTGCTTGCCTTCCAATCTGAGGACTGGGGTTCAATTCCCAGTCAAACCATACACATCTTTATAAAACATTAGGTTTAGGCAAGTACAACAGTTTGGGTTATACTAGTCTATAAACAACTAGCCAGAGAAAAGAGTGAAAAGCCCTGAGAAAACCTGCTTTAAGAAGTCTGACCTGGTGGCGCAAAGAGGGTGCTTCCTGCCCTGCCGTATTGAGCCCCCGGTCACTTTTGAGGTCATGGGTTCGAGCCTAGTAAGTAACTGTACTTCTACTTAACTAAAAGGAATGTGTGTACTTTTCCCACCTGTTTATCGATACCGTGTAAAATTAGTTCAAATGCATGTTGGCAGATTACATGTGGTTAGAAACTGACAACCACTACCAATCACAGTCATCATGCCTGAGGACTTGGTAACACTTTATAATAACTGCACACCATAAGCATTAGTTATTAGTACGTAATTAATCATTTATAAAGCATTGTTCATACATTGCATTAGTAATTCATAAACAGTTATAAATATCATCATCATCATCATTACTGCAACACTATCACAGCACAGTCAGGCGGCCTTAGAGATGGTATGTGTGACAGTTAGCCAATAACCACTGATAACATCCTTCAAATCGGTTCAGTCTTGCCACTAGCTCCAATCAGCTAGTCCCAATCAGCTAGCTCTAATCAGCTAGCACTAGCCAGCATCTGTGGAACAGCGTCCAAAAGGAATGGAGAAGCGCAGGTGGCTCTGAGCAGCATAGCTTGATCCTAGTGATTAGAGTCTACCGGAGAGTCTGTCAGCGGTTTGTCTTTCTTTCTGATCACTCTTCTGAAGAGTTTGTTGCTGGAACCATTTCCTGGTAGGCAAAGAGGAACACAAGGCTTGTGGTGCGTGGGCCCGTGGAGGAGGTGTAACTGCTCTCACAACAGTCTCACGAGGACAGGAGAGATCAACCCTGTCTCTGGGGTATGCATCCTTCCATCTCTAGGACCTTGGGCCAGCCCCCAAACTCGTCGGTATCTGCACTGTATTTTATGTGCCGTTCAAAGGGACTCTTGGTCTTGAAGCCTTTGCCTCCTACAAAGATCCAGTTATCCCTGGGGCCCAGGTTGGTGATACTTGAGCTGCCCAGATCAGCGATCAGCTTCCGGGCTTCATCGTTGAGTTTTGTTGCAGGATCATCAAAGGAGGCCATCATCACGATTGCCCCATCTTCAATTTCCTTCAGGAACTTAATGAAAGGAACCACATCTCCTGCCCACATATCAAAATAGTCGGTCTTGATCAGCTGCCCTGTTGCCCCATTAACCAAGGCAATGTTGATTCCTCTCCACACATTGTTCTTCACGCCACTCATCAGTGTGTTGTCTTCCAGGCAGACTTTGGGCCCCACCACATTAGCTGCTCCACTGGCCATCTTGAAGGAGAACTTTCCAGCTGAACATGCCTTGGACATCCCACACTTGTACCTGACTGGCTTGGACGGGCCTTCATCCACTGGCATAGATCTTCGTAATGAGGAGAGCAGAAGGAAAAGCATGACGGCGAGGCAGAAAACTACTGCCAACTTCAAAATGCCTACAGCTCTGAATCTGTTCATAAATCTGTTGATATTCATATTCCTAGGGAGCTCCAACCCTTTGTCCACAAGTCAGAGCGATGTCGTACAATTTATAACCTCAGCAGGAAAGGATTTGACATCACTGATGATGTCACAATGTCTATGACATCATCAGTGATGTATGACATCACTGATGATGTCACAATGCTAGTGGGAAGCAGGGAAGGGCTGGTGATGATGTCACCATCAGTGACATCACTGATGATGTCACAATGTTAGTGGGAAGCAGGGAAGGGCTGGTGATGATGTCACCATCAGTGACATCACTGATGATGTCACAATGTTAGTGGGAAGCAGGGAAGGGCAGCGGACTGATGCTAAGCGACAGCCTACAGGACCAGAAAAGCTCCAGCCAAGAAATACATAAAATTGCTAAAGTGGCGTCTGTCTGTCTTTCTTTCTTTCTGTCTGTCTGTGATTTTGGTCCCACATTGTGAGATTTGTGATTTTGGTCAGTAATGACATCACTGATGATGTCACAATGTCTGTTGTAGAATGGAATTTGTATCAATAACACCATTCTTCTCCCGCATTAACCAGATAGCATCTCAAGCCAATATGAGACTGTATATTATAACGTTAGATGATGGTAGTATCTGATAAGGCAGAGAGATGCACCAGACCACATCTAAAAAAAAAAACATGTTTAATTAACCAATATTTAAAATAATGTGCCCAGTGTATTAACACATATATTTACCTTTATCATCAAAAGCTTAATAATCTTAAGATTAACATCTCTCCCTGTGGGATGCATGCTGTCCTAGTTGGTGAGAATCACTTTAAAACTGTGTTGTCTCACATGGTGATTTGCAAGAGCTGTGATTCATAGAGCTGCTCCATCAGCCTCTGCATAAAAGAGGAGGGTTCAACATGTACTGTATACCTTCACTCTCATGTCCTTTCTACTGTGGGCCAACATGTACTGTATACCTTCACTCTCATGTCCTTTCTACTGTGGGTCAACATGTACGGTACTGTATACCTTCACTCTCATGTCCTTTCTACTGTGGGCCAACATGTACTGTATACCTTCACTCTCATGTCCTTTCTACTGTGGGCCAACATGTACTGTATACCTTCACTCTCATGTCCTTTCTACTGTGGGTCAACATGTACTGTATACCTTCACTCTCATGTCCTTTCTACTGTGGGCCAACATGTACTGTATACCTTCACTCTCATGTCCTTTCTACTGTGGGTCAACATGTACTGTATACCTTCACTCTCATGTCCTTTCTACTGTGGGTCAACATGTACTGTATACCTTCACTCTCATGTCCTTTCTACTGTGGGTCAACATGTACTCTATACCTTTACTCTCATGTCCTTTCTACTGTGGGTCAACATGTACTGTATACCTTCACTCTCATGTCCTTTCTACTGTGGGTCAACATGTACTGTATACCTTCACTCTCATGTCATTTCTACTGTGGGCCAACATGTACTGTATACCTTCACTCTCATGTCCTTTCTACTGTGGGTCAACATGTACTGTATACCTTCACTCTCATGTCCTTTTTACTGTGGGTCAACATGTACTGTATACCTTCACTCTCATGTCATTTCTACTGTGGGTCAACATGTACTGTATACCTTCACTCTCATGTCCTTTCTACTGTGGGTCAACATGTACTGTATACCTTCACTCTCATGTCCTTTTTACTGTGGGTCAACATGTACTGTATACCTTCACTCTCATGTCCTTTTTACTGTGGGTCAACATGTACTGTATACCTTCACTCTCATGTCATTTCTACTGTGGGTCAACATGTACTGTATACCTTCACTCTCATGTCCTTTCTACTGTGGTTCAACATGTACTGTATACCTTCACTCTCATGTCCTTTCTACTGTGGGTCAACATGTACTGTATACCTTCACTCTCATGTCCTTTCTACTGTGGTTCAACATGTACTGTATACCTTCACTCTCATGTCCTTTCTACTGTGGTTCAACATGTACTGTATACCTTCACTCTCATGTCCTTTCTACTGTGGTTCAACATGTACTGTATACCTTCACTCTCATGTCCTTTCTACTGTGGGTCAACATGTACTGTATACCTTCACTCTCATGTCCTTTCTACTGTGGGTCAACATGTACTGTATACCTTCACTCTCATGTCCTTTCTACTGTGGGCCAACATGTACTGTATACCTTCACTCTCATGTCCTTTCTACTGTGGGTCAACATGTACTGTATACCTTCACTCTCATGTCCTTTCTACTGTGGGTCAACATGTACTGTATACCTTCACTCTCATGTCCTTTCTACTGTGGGTCAACATGTACTGTATACCTTCACTCTCATGTCCTTTCTACTGTGGGTCAACATGTACTGTATACCTTTACTCTCATGTCCTTTCTACTGTGGGTCAACATGTACTGTATACCTTCACTCTCATGTCCTTTCTACTGTGGGTCAACATGTACTGTATACCTTCACTCTCATGTCCTTTCTACTGTGGTTCAACATGTACTGTATACCTTCACTCTCATGTCCTTTCTACTGTGGGTCAACATGTACTGTATACCTTCACTCTCATGTCCTTTCTACTGTGGTTCAACATGTACTGTATACCTTCACTCTCATGTCCTTTCTACTGTGGTTCAACATGTACTGTATACCTTCACTCTCATGTCCTTTCTACTGTGGGTCAACATGTACTGTATACCTTCACTCTCATGTCCTTTCTACTGTGGGTCAACATGTACTGTATACCTTCACTCTCATGTCCTTTCTACTGTGGGTCAACATGTACTGTATACCTTCACTCTCATGTCCTTTCTACTGTGGGTCAACATGTACTGTATACCTTCACTCTCATGTCCTTTCTACTGTGGGTCAACATGTACTGTATACCTTCACTCTCATGTCCTTTCTACTGTGGGCCAACATGTACTGTATACCTTCACTCTCATGTCCTTTCTACTGTGGGTCAACATGTACTGTATACCTTCACTCTCATGTCCTTTCTACTGTGGGTCAACATGTACTGTATACCTTCACTCTCATGTCCTTTCTACTGTGGGCCAACATGTACTGTATACCTTCACTCTCATGTCCTTTCTACTGTGGGTCAACATGTACTGTATACCTTCACTCTCATGTCCTTTCTACTGTGGGTCAACATGTACTGTATACCTTTACTCTCATGTCCTTTCTACTGTGGGTCAACATGTACTGTGTACCTTCACTCTCATGTCCTTTCTACTGTGGTTCAACATGTACTGTATACCTTCACTCTCATGTCCTTTCTACTGTGGGTCAAAACCTCTTTTTCTCCCCGTTTGTCTCCCGACGTCTCCTCGCCCTTTACTGCTCAATGTTTGTTCACATGCAGCAGGAATATTGAGGTGCAAATAACTGAAGATGATCCTCTGCTGTCTCTCGTTTGTCATGCGTGTCTGTGTCTCTCTGTGTCTCTCTCCCCACCGTGTCTGCAGAGTGAAGGAGTTTGGGATAAGTCCCTCGGACATCCCCTTCTCGCAGGGTGGGGGCGGAGGAGGCCGCTCTCCCCTACTTATGAGTACGAGGACTTTTCCACCTCTCCCACCAGGTCGCTCCCCACTGCGCTTCCCAATAAGTTACCAACATATATCCAACTGCTGCTTCTGTGTTGTCACGCCACATTAGCCATCAACACCCACCTTTACGTTGCTTCCTGTTGTCCGTTAGCCTCATACATTTAGACTCCATAATAGGTTCAATTTGAATTCCTCAGCAAATACCTACTGTAGCTCTACTGTTCACAGCTAATCTGTTGCTAGCAAACAAATGGCTTGGGCTAAACAACATAACCCTAACCCTAACCCTACCACTGGTGGCCCAAAGAGGGTGCTTCCTGCCCTGCCGTATTGAGGCCCCGGTCACTTTTGAGGTCATGGGTTCGAGCTTAGTAAGTAACTGTACTTCTACTTAACTAAAAGGAATGTGTGTACTTTTCCCACCTGTTTATCGATACCGTGTAAAATTAGTTCAAATGCATGTTGACAGATTACATGTGGTTAGAAACTGACAACCACTACCAATCACAGTCATCATGCCTGCTGCTATAAAAGAAACTTCTGGAATTGCTGAACTAGAAAGTTTACCACAAAGCGACTCAAAGCCTCAGTCTTCTGATCCAAAATCAGACACCTTGTCCATTAGGTTAGGTGGTTTGACTACCAGAACAGGGTAACTTCTTATTTGTTTGCCACTAGAAAAAGGTTTTTGTTAAGTGTCTAGGCTAGTCAAACCAGCCACACCTGAACAATCACACCCAGGTGGTGCTAATTAAGTGTCTTAAAGTGGTAATCCACGACAGCTGTGCTGGATAAGGTAATCTCATCATGAATGGAATTAATGAGGGAGAGAAGTCTTCCTCAGAAAATCTGGGTTAAATCATAACCATGCGTTCATCTCTATGCAATCTAAATCCCATAGAGATAGGCACAGTGCCTATCTCTATGCAATCTAAATCCCATAGAGATAAACACAGTGTTATTCTATAAGGTGTGTCCCACTGACTTACAGATGGATGCAGTCTGATTATTTAAACAATCTTTGAGCAACAGTTGTACCAAAACTTTGTGACTGTGTTTGTGTTGTGTTTGTGTATTGTTGTGGAGGAATCTTACAAATTGGACCTTGATGGTATGCAAACACATGGAAAAATGCCCATGGATTCTGTTACCTTTCTTCTACATGAAACAATGTAAGATAAATCAAGGTCCAAATGATTGCAGTAGCTTTGAATTTAGAAACTGAGAATCATGCAGTCTTATTGAGATTGTTTTAGACTAGGGTTCCAGCCCCGAGCACGGCCTCACCCGCAGCTCGGCTGCTGCGTCTGCGTGGCCTCACCTGCTCTATTGGCATGTGCAGCACACCATAGACCCTTTTCATGGGGGCCATTTTGTGTCTTAAAGGCAGGATAAACACAGGTGCAAGCAAAACCCTAATGAAGGTTTCCAACTTCCAATCATGGAAGATGGAAACCCTCATTAGTGTTTTGCTTGCACCTGTGTTTATCCTGCCTTTTCGACACAAAATGGCCACCGTGAGAAGGGTCTATTGCCAACTTCGCATCACTGATGACATCACAATTGCTCGAGTGACATCACTGATGATGTCATGGACCTTATGACATCATCAGTGACATCATTACGGACCAAAATCATCACAAATCTCAAAATGTGGAACCAAAAACATGTCCAAAATTGCAAACAGCCAATCAGAAACAATCCTCCAACAACAGACAGGCAGGTCTGTGGGTTTGTCTGTATTGTCAGTGCAGTTGTCTGTGTCCTGGTAGACCAGGGGTCAAAACCTGCTGTGCATGGGAACCAGTATAGTTTATTGAAGAACATTTATTTTAAAACTTTAATATCTTCAATTAATTAGAAGTGTAATAAAAACAAAAAATGGGTTGTTACTGTATGCCTATTGCCACTTTTATTTAAATACAAATCTTTTTGCTAACCAAAGATATGTGGACATCCTGGACTTGACCTCACAAACCTTACCTCAGGAAGCAACTGACATACACAGTGTGCCACCAAGACACTGCCGTGTTTCTCCTCTTTTTGTTGGACAATTTGAGCAATTAATCACCAGAAATGGCTGTAATATAGTTGAGCTTCTAGTTAACTTAGTAAGCTGATCTAAGAGTCTAAGTCTAAGTCCATGTGTGTGATGTCCATGGTTCATACCCACAACTCTTCTCTGGGCACTTTTGTCTTTCCTCTGGCTGTCACCATTCAAAAATGCCTTGAGGGTCGAACCCATGACCTCAAGGGTGACTGAGGCTTCAATGATGCAGGGCAGCAGGCCAACTCGCTGTGCCCTCTTAATGGAGGTTTTCTCAGGGCTTTAAATGACCTCTGGCTGTTGACATTCAAAATTGACTGAGGCTCAAACCCACGACGTCAAACGTGACTGATGTCTCAATAACACTATGCAGCAAGCCAACTCTCTGTGCCACCAGGACAGACTCCTGAAGGTCGGTTTTCTCAGGGCTTTAAAGCACTCTTTCCTCTGCGCTGGCTGTCGCCATTCAAAACTGACAGAATCTCGAACCCACGACTTCAAAATTGACTCAGCTTTCACGCATTATGTGCACCTTTTTTGTGGGGGGGGGGGGGGGGGAACATACACAAATTATGAATCAAAGTATAGTCTTTAGGCATCTTACAATATGTTTTGAAGGGATCTTTTAAGTTTATTAGTATTTGAATTATATGAGTTTCTATTCACCTTGCACAGAAAATACTTTTTACATTTCAGAGCCTGTACTTTTTTTTACTTTTACTTGAGTAATTTAGTTGAATCAGTACTTTTACCAGAATCTTTTTTACACAATTAACTACTTAAGTAAAGAAAGTGTTTCCCAACTCTGCTATTATGTCTCCTCCATCGGGAATAGAACCAATAATCCACCTGTCAGGTAGCGACACAGAGTGACTCATCCTGGCGAGCTATGAACTGTTAAGACTTCACCTTCTGAATTCTACACACTGTGTTCACACTGACAACAAACTAGAGCATAAAGAGTGAATTACAGTAGGTTGGAATTGAATGAGTGAGCAGCTGTTTATCTGACTGAGCTAGAGTCAGAGACTGACTAGACTTCTACATCAGCTTATTTCTATCAGTGTTCAAACTACTGCTGATGATTAAAAAAAGGTCATCAGGGTGGTGCCTGAGGCAGGGATTGAACAAACAACCTTTGAACATCACACAAGATCCACATGTTTATCTGAGTGAGCTATAGCCCAGTTCCTCTTACAACATTTTCATATTGTAGCTTTAAACCTTGATCTGTGACTGTTGCAGTAGGTCTGACAAGAAGGAGATAAGAGAGGAATAGGAGTATGTGATTTGAAAAAGAAAGTTGCGGTTCACAATTAGGAAGTTCTTTACCAGACTTAAGAGCCTGAAAATCTTCAGTAAATATCGTGCAGTCTTTTTTTTTAAGATGATTTTTTTGGGGGCATTTCCGCCTTTATTTAGGTAGGACAGTATGCAGACAGGAAAGGTGAGGATAGAGAGGGGATGACATGCGGCAAAGGACCTCGGGTGAGATTCGGACCAGAGCCTCCGTCGTATAGTGCTACCAGATGAGCCACCAGGAAGCACGGTATCCTGCAGTCTTTGATATGTCACCTGGACCAGATCTTTCCAGGTACTAAACTATTAAAAATGATTGATTGATTGATTGATTGAAATCGGCTGGGATCCAGTAGATCTGGATGCTGATTGATCTGTGTGAGGCCACCAAACAGGTTTCCTCAAGTCAGGGAGTGGTGTGTGTGGTGAACAGGCCATTGTTCAGAGGGCTGAGAAAAGCTCTGTTCCATCTGTGAGCTTCTGTCAGCTGTTTTTACTCTGATGGTTTTGGCTCCAGTTTGGATCTCATTGGCTGGGTTTCCCAAAAGCTTCTTTGCGCTAAGAAGCTAATTTAACCCTTCTTAAAGCCCCCTTAAGAAGCAAACGCGTTTCCCAATTGCTTCTTTATGAAGGCATGCGTTTCCCAAAAGCTTCTTAGTGCTAAGAAGCTTCTTTGACCCTTCTTAAGGCTCCCGTAAGAAGCCAACGAAGCCAACGCGTTTCCCGATTGCTTCTTAGCCTAAAATTATGTTCCAATTATCTTCCGTTAAGAAGGCTGCGTTTCCCAAAAGCTTCTTAGCGCTAAGATGATCTTTCGTTAAGAAGGTTTTGTAAGAAGGGTCTGGGGCATTCTTAACACCTTCTTAATGACAAAACACTGGCAGATCCAGCCGCGTCAGGCAAAAGGAGATAATTGTGTCCACTGTTCCTCTTGTGTTTTTCCCTTTTTCCTTTCTTTCATGTACCCTTTAGTGTTTAAAATTAGGGAACACTTGAAAATCTCCCCTGTATGTATGGTTACTTGTGTTTTAAATGTTTTACCGTAGGCTATATTCCTCTAATCAGAATGGATTCCTTTTATAATGTTGTGGATTTATATAGCACCTTTCACAGAACCCAAGGTCGCTTAAATTCTGTAGTGTTTCTCTGTTTTGTTGTATGCTGTGTATATAAAGCAATTTGAACTGCAGTCCATGTCTGAAATAAATAATGTTTAATAAAGTTTAACATCACCATGATTAGGTTATTCTACAACAGTGTTTCTCAACCACTGAGTCGTGGCCCACTGGTGGGCTCAGAGTGCCATCTAATGGGCCGCAGAGGACCTCTCACATCAAGATGGTGGACAGCTCCAGTTAAGATGCTTCTTAACTCATTGAATGCCATGGACGTCCTTCGACGTCCAATTAAATAGTGACGTAGAATGCCACGGACGTCCTTCGACGTCCAATGCGTTTTTTGACGGTGGGACGTCGATCAAAGCCTTCCGCAGCTCCTGTACAACTATAGTAGCTATTGGAGGTGTATAACCTATTTTACGGACTCATTAGGTGGCGACAGTGCTTGCTCGGTGCAGTCCAGATTAGAGACAGGTCCGAGAAACAGCCTAAAAGCCGTGGATCAAAGACAACCCGATGCATGCTCCCAGAGCCATTTGCTCTGTCGCAGGAGCTGACATTGGCTCCGAACAGGAGTCAATCCGCGCTCACAACTGAGCCCCTCTGTCCCTGTCTGTCTGTCTGTCTGTCTGTATCGTTTCTCCAACCGATTAGCAGCCAGGAAAGCAGCCCCTGACGCCAAACCATTCAGCAATCCGGGTTGGCTCTTCCCTGCTGTGGCGCTGAGAGCCGACAGCAGCACACAAACGCAGCACTCCGAAAATATAATGGTTGCGTGAGGCTGTGTGCAGTGTGGGGAGGAGTTTACGGGGGGAGGGGGGGAGGGGGGTGGTGCACGCAGGGCATCACACAACAACTACGTCACTACATCAGAAAATATTATCTTCAGACTCAGTGAATGTGCTTGAAATGCTGCATTTCACAAAAGGCGGATTATCTCAGCTAATAATTTGAAAAGCCTGAAAACGCTGAAAACAACCTATCTTCTCCGGCTCATAACTAAAGAACGGAAAATGGTATCAATAAACTTTTTTTTGCTGATGATACAATAGAGCCAGCTCGTTCTTGTGCGTGTTCGGTGTTTACATAGTAATATCACACAATATTCTGTGGGCCTCGAGAAATCACTGAAAACGCTCTGAAAACTCTGGCACTGGGAGCATCCGTTCTCCAAAAGTGGCTGGCACTGAATGAGTTAAGAGCCTTCTATTTTTTTTATTTTTCTCTTATGTTAAGAAGGCGTTTGGGAAACACTTCTTTGGAGCCTTCTTAACTCCTTAAGAAGCTTCTTAACTCTTAAGAAGCTTCTTTGTTGGGAAACTCAGCCATTATCAGTTTCTCATCTTGCTGCTGATTTCTCTGATCCATGGCCACTGCCAAGAGTATAAAGACCATGTGCTAAACTGAGGGACTGCTGGTTACACTTCAAGCCTTGGCAAGTGGCACACCCATCAAAGTCTGAGGACCCAGAGGGAGATGTTTCAAGGGTGTAGTTGATGTGCAGATAATTGAATGGCAAATGATGACAACGGTTTTATGATGGGCTTTTCGACACTTAACAAAAACCTTTTCTCTAGTGGCAAATAAATAAGAAGTTACCCTGGCCCAGCAGTCAAATCACCTGGCCTAATGGACAAGGTGTATGATTTTGGATCAGAAGACTGAGGGTTTTAGTCCCTTTGTGGTCAACTTTCTAGTTCAGCAATTCCAGAAGTTTCTTTTAGAGCTTCAGGCATTATAACTGTGATTGGTAGTAGTTGTCAGTTTGTGACATCGTTTTTCCACGAAAAAGGGGCACATAATGCGTAAAAGCGGGGGGAGCGCGAGATGAGAGAGACAAACAAACAACGTTACATCATATTTGTCTGTCATGCACACTGTAAAAACTACAAGTTCCTTGAGGAACCTCTACATGTAGGTTACTCCAAGAACCTAGGGGTTCCCCCAAAAACTCTGAAGTTCCTCAATGCTCTCAGAGGTGCCTGCAAGAACCTTTAATTTTTACGCAGTATGAATATGATTCCTCAAAGAA